>NW_022589765.1:1366301-1601656 GCF_004348235.1 Phoca vitulina
GGGGGAGGGGCCTGCCGTGCTGTTACTCAGGCAACCCTGTTTGGGCGGAGTTGCCCTGCGCCCCTGTGGCGGGGGATGGGCTCAGTGGGACTCAGTCTTTGGGGCTTTTGTTCTCTGGCACCTTTCCCTGGTGGCTTTCCACGTCTCTTCCACGAGTCAGAGCAGAAGAGACCGTTTCCAACCCTCTGCCTCAGAGCAGAGAGACGGCAGTCTGTTCTTCAGTGAGCTCTCCAGGCCACACTGTCTCCGTTTCTGTCCGTGCTGCTATAAACTGCAGGGTCCTGGGTTGTGCGCCCCTTGGCAGCGCTCCCAGTCCTGCCTCCAGGTCGGGGCACGTCTCTTCCCTTTGTGCTTCTAAAACCGCCAGCCGCTCCCAGTTCGCGTGCGCACGCGACTCCACCTCCCCGGGTTTCCCTCCTGGGGACTGCAGTTCATGCGCGCGACTCCGCTGCTCTGGGTTTCTACCCCGGCGGCTTCAGTTCACCGGTGCGACCCCGGCACTCCGGGTTTCCGTCTATTCGTCTCATTCTTATAACAAAATCAATTTGTTGCAATTTTTCATAAACTGGAATTTTTTCTAATACCCTTTTATTTAAAATTCAGATTTTGTAACATGAAAGTGACTGGCAAAAAAAAATTGAATGATGTTAATGAAATTTTAAATTAATTTTAAATGGTTCATTTTTTTTTTAACGTTCTAGTTTGTTAATAAAGGGGAAGACAGTGTGAGCAAATTTCATCTTTAATCATTATTAAAGTAAAAAGGATATTTCTCCAAAAAATTCTTAGAGCAAATTGTAGATTTTCTTAATATGAAAAATCTAAATTTTATATAACAATTTATTTTCCAGTAATTTCATATCAAAAATGCAAAGTGATTTTTCTTGGAACTCTGGTGTAGAACACAGCATGTGCATCCAATTGCATAACACAAAACTTTTTTTTCATTTAAAAATTACTCATTTATAAAGGTATTTATATATGTAATTGTATTCTCTTATAATCTAAGAATTGTTATTCTATTTCTTTTTTATTATGTTCACAATACAAAACCTATGCAAGATCTTACCCAAACTCCAATTCTTATAGGAGGTCACATGTCCCCAAGTATCACCTGTTTTTAATTATGACTGAGGAGTCAAAAGTTGAAAATACTATTGAGAGTACACTAAGTTCAGTGTAGAACAAATAAAACAAAATTAGAAAATTAAAGTAGATTTTGTTAATTTGATCTAGTATAAAAGTACAAAAATATATTTCCTCTAACTTATAGCATTTTTGTTTTACAGTTTTCCTCCTTCAGATGTGCATTTATTCATTGGGGTGTTATTTTTGCTGTTATGGGGTATTTACATTTCACAGTGGCATAAGTCCAGGATAACACAGTAAATGGAATTTGGTACACTGTAGTTCAAGGAGATCACTCAGGAGGATTTAATGTATTTGGAATGCCAACTAATTAAACACCTGGAGATGAAGTGCCATTTCCCTGGCTAGATTCTGGCAAGTGTGTCTTATTTCAATATTCATAGAATCATAGTCAGGTCATGGGTATACAGTTTTAGAGAAATAACAATTCTGCCAACCCAGAAAATCTTCTCAAAATGTAGAAGGACAAAAATAAGTTTTATTTTTAAGTAAGCATATCCAAATTACAATGCCTCATAGGTAAATCAAAGAAATTCCACCCTATTTATACAGCCAGTCACAACCCATTATGTACATAAGTTCTCAAGTCCTCTCTAACAGGACTTAAAACCATCATTTGCTACAAATTCTTTAATAAAGTTCATCCTAAGTTTACCTAGGAATTAAGGTAACCATTTGTTTTAGTTAATTGTATTTCTCCAAAGGTATATTAAAACTTCTTATCTCTATGACAAGCAGATGGTTACAGCTCAGAGTAAGGTGCCCTGCTTAAACTCACTGTGACAAGGAGCTAGAGGTGCTATCTTTATAAATGTTTACATTTGAAAGGGATGACGCCTAGACACTTGAAAACATTCCTTGGCTGTAAACCTGGCAAGAGGGTTATTAAGCCTCTAAAAAGATATACATGCATATTAAAAGGTTAGCTTAGAAAAAGAATTCACAACCACTAGGTTTCTCATAGGAAAACTGTAAGGAAAATAAAAAGGGAAAACAGTGTCTTTCCATTGACAACAAAGAAAATTAAGTTTTTATTTATCCTTATAATGGGTAAAACAACACAGTTCAGGCACGGGGAAGCAACTTCTGCAGTGACAGTTGGCACTATGAGGGATTGAGTGGGAGTCCCAGTGGCTTGGCATGAATGAAGCAGACTAGAATAGCATTGCAAGAGTTCAGAAAACTAATTAGAACTAAAGGCCACAAAAGTAGACCAGAATCTGCATGCTAAATCTATACAATGTCAGTGCCTGCTGAAACAGAAGTTTTAAATAGAATTAAAAATCTAGTATAATAACCAGTATGTCCAAGCTACAATTAAAAATCACTCATTACACCAAGAACAAAGAAACCCACAATTTTTTAGCAGTTGATTATATATTTATTTGTATTGCTTTCAAATGATTTCTTTTTTTACCATTTTATTTTATTTTTTCCATCATGATCATTGTATTCTTTAATTCCCATCACCCAACCCACCTCCCTTCTGGTAACCATCAGTTGATTCTCTATAGTTAAGAGTCCAGTTCTTGGTTGGTCTCTCTCTCTCTTTTTCCTTTGCTCATTTGGTTTCTTAAATTTCACATATGAGTGAGATCATATGGTATTTATCTTTCTCTGACTGACTTATTTCACTTAGCATTATACTCTAGCTCTATCCATATTGTTGCAAATAGCAAGATTTCATATTTTATGGTTGAATAATATTTCATTGTATGTGTGAGTGTGTGTGTATATATATACAAATATACACATGTATGTGTATATCTCACATCTTCTTTATCCATTCATCTATTGATGGACACAGGCTGCTTCCATCTTTTGGCTATCAAAAATAATACTGTAATAAACATTGGAGTGCATGTATCCCTTTGAATTAGTGAAACTCACAATTTGAATGAGGAAAAATAATGAACTTACGATAACACTAAGATGAAAAACATATTAGAATTATATGAAAAGCATTTTAAAGCAGCAGTTGTAAAAAAAATGCTTCAACAATCAACTACAAATTCTCTTAAAACAAATGAAAAATAGATATCAGCAAAGAAATAAAAGTTGCAAAAAATCCAAATTTAAATTAAAAAATGCAATGACCAATACAAGAAATTCTACTCACTAGCAGACTGGAGATGACAGAGAATAGAATTAGTAAACTTGAAGATGGGTCAATGGAATATATTCTATCTGAACAACCCAGAAAAATTTAACTGGAAAAAAATGAGCAAAATTTCAATGATCTGTATAACAATAACAAAATATCTAACATTTTATCAGAATGAGAGGAGAAACAGTGGGGTTGAAAGAGTCTTTAAAGAAACTATGGCAGAAAACTCCCCAATTTTAGCAAATAAATAAACCTACAGATTCAAAAAGTTGAGTGAACTCCAAATAGAATACACCCAAACAAAGCCATGTAGGGACCCATCATAATTAAACTGCAGAAAAATAAAGACAATGAAAAAATCTTCAGAGTGGTATCCACAAAAATGGCAGAGTAGGTAGCTTCAAGATTCTGTCTCTCCACAGAAACATTGGAAAATCAAGCAGAACAGTCAGAATCAACTTTGTCAGAACTCTGGAAAGCAATCAAAGGTTACAGCAAGAAAGAAAATGTTGAATCAAGAATAAAAAAAGTACTTAAAAATGGTAGGAAAGTGTTGTGATATTTTACCTGCTCTTACCTAGCCTCCTCTCCAGCATAGGAGTAGTCTTAAGATGTCCACCCAAATTCCCAAAATGGGACCCCAGTCCCTGGTTCAAGGTAGCAGAGCACATTTTATTTGCAAATTATTGTGTTTGTCTTATCTAACTTGTCTGAGGACTGCCTGAAATATTTGATTTATTTTGTTTAACTATGAACTATCTCAGGGCAGAAATGTCAACTCCCAGAGGGCATTCCTCAAAAACAGCAAAAGGCAAATGAATAACCTGCTGCCACCTGAGGGAAAGGTTACTGCTGAGGCAAACAATAAATACACCAAAAGTCAGGGAATAAAGACCAAGGAGAGAGACTATTTGAAGAATTATAGCACTAAAATTGTACCTAATATGCCAGGGAATTTAGAAAGCCATGTGCATGCCCAGGGCAAAATGCATGCTCAAAAAAGACCTGAGAAGATTCTAAGATTTTAGCTTTCTTATTGGGCTCAGTACAAGCAGGAAGTGAAAGCTAAGATAAAATTATAAATAACCTAGCTAGGCACTGAAAGAATGTTCCAGCACAGAGTCAGTCTGCAAAGATTAGAATTATTTTCTTTTTAATTCTTTCCCTTCTTCCTCTTTTATTTGGCTGCTGGCAATTAAGTAAATCTTTGTTAAAACACAAAGTGAACAAAAAGTAAAGGAGCAGAGACTTCAGAGACCACATATGACAAATAATACAGACATTATGAAAATTCTTTTTAAAAGTCACTAAAAAAAACCAACTTTTGCAACAAAATTAAAAACTGAGGAAGCAGAAGATTCTTATTCCACAGTTACAATGTTATAATATTCAAAATGTCCGGTTTTCAACAAAAAAATTCAAAGCATGAAAAGAAACAACAAATTATGGTCCATTCAAAGAAAAACTTACGAAAAACTGTCTCTGAGGAGACTAACATATTGGGCATAGTAGAAAAGGACTTTAAATGACCTGTTGAAATATATTCAAATAGGTAATGGAAAATATGATCAAAGAACTGAAAGAAATCAGGAGAACAATGCATAAACAGGTAGAGAATATCAATAAAGAGATATAAATTACAAAAAAGGAACCAAATGAAATTCTGGAGATGAAAGGTACAATAACCGAAATGAAACCTCACTTCAATCTTTCAATTGCAGATTTGAGCAGGTGAAAGAAAGAATCAGTGAACTTCAAGATGTGAACTAAAATTATCCAGTGACTTAAAAAAAATTACCCAGTGACTTGTCATGTACAAAGGATCCTCAATAAAATTAACATCAATATATCAACAGAAATTCATGGAGGACAAAAAGTAATAGGATGACTTTTTTTTTTTAGATTTTATTTATTTATTTGACAGAGAGAGAAAGACAGCGGGAGAGGGAACACAAGCAGGGGGAGTGGGAGAGGGAGAAGCAGGCTTCGTGCTGAGCAAGGAGCCTGATGCAGGACTTGATCCCAGGACCCTGGGATCATGACCTGAGCCAAACAAAGGCAGATGCTTAACCATCTGAGCCACCCAGGCACCCCCAGGATGACATTTTTAAAGTGTTAAAAGAAAAAAAAACTGTCAATTAAGGATAGTATATCTGGCAAAAAATCCTTTAAAAATAAAGACATTAATACATTCCCAGATGAAAAAAAAAAAACTGAGGGAGTTTATCACTAGTAAACTTGCCTTAAAAGTAATACTAAGGGAATCTATCAGGCTGAAATAAGAAACGCTAGACAGTAACTCAAAACAATATCAAGAAATAGAGAACACTGGTAAAGGTCACTACATAGGTAAATATAAGAGCCAGTATTACTGTGTTTTTAGTTCATAATTCCTACTTTTATTTCCTATATGGTTTAAAATACATATATATAAACCTAAGTGTAAATCTGTTAATTGTCAAACAATGAATAAAGATGAAATTGATGCAATAACAACCTAAAGGAGAAGGAATGGAGCTGTAAAGGAGTACAGTCTTAATACTATTGAAGCTAAATTCATATCAATTCAAACTAGATTGTTATAACTTCCACAAATTTGGGATATTAAATGTAATCCCCATAATACACATAAGAAAATATATTAAAAATATACACAAAAGGAAGAATCAATTAAAAATAGAGTCTAACTATATGCTATCTATAAGAGGGTCACTTTGAATCCAAAGATACAAATAGTTTTGAAAGTGAAAGGATGGAAAAAGATGTTCCATGCCAATAGTAACTGCAACAGCTTGAGTGACTATGACAATAAATAGACTAAGTTAAAAAATTATAAGAGAAAAAGAGGGATATAGCATATTGATAAAAATGTCAATTCATTAAGAAGTTTTAATGACTATAACACATATATATCAAACAACAGAGTTTCAAAATATATAAGGCAAACATTGATAGAATTAAAGAAATAGACATTTCTGCAATAATAGCTGGAGATTTTATAACCCCATTTTCAATAACAGATAGAAAATCTTGACAGCAAATCCATAAGGAAGTAGAGGTATTGAACAACACTATAAACCAACTAGAACTAACAGACATAAATAGAACACTCCACCCAACAATGGCATAATATACATTCTCCTGAAGGATATATGGACAATTCTAAATGACAAACAAATGTTAGGCCAAAAAAAAACATGTTTCAACAAATATAAAAAGTTGAGATCCTTTGACCCTATATCACAGTGGAAGGAAATTAGAAATAAAAGAACAGAAGGACAAAGAAAACCAAGACGCAACTGAATGTTGTCTACAAGAAATCCACTTTAAGTATAAAGACGTATATAGATTAGAAGTAAATGGATGTAGAAAGATATAGAATGCTAACATTAATCAATGAAAGTGGGGACAGAAATATTAATTTTAGAGCAGACTTCAGAGCAAAGAAAGTTATCAAGGACAGAGAGGGGCATTATATAATGATTAAAAGTATAACAGTCCTTAATATGTATATATTCTCAAAAAAGACATAACAGTCCTTAATATGTATATACTTAACATCAAAACACACATTAACAAATTTAAAAGTATGGAAATTAAACAACGTCTGCTCTCAGATTACCATGGAATTAAACTAGAAATCAGTAACAGAAAGGTAGTTGAAAAATCCCAAAATAATTGGTGATTAAACAACAAAATTCTAAATAATTCATGGGTTAAAGAAATTTCAAGAAAAATTTTAAAATATTTTGAACTAAATGAAAAGAAATCCCAGATCTTTCACTTGTTAACTTTATGATCTACACAAAAGACTTAATTTCTTTTAGACACAGTTTCCTCATCTGTAAACTAGGGATAGCATTATTCCCCACTTCTGGGAGTTGTTGTGAAAGTTAAATGAGATATTTGTAAAATGCTTGAAACATATTTGATGCTAAACAAACATGAGTTCTTGTCTTCCTAGTCCAAGCACAATTTGTTTCACCCGTAACTCTAAGGATTTTCCAAGTCATTGGTACAAAGGTGATTGAATCTGAAATCATGTAGAAACAGTTGATAGCAAACTGACAGATTAAATAATCTCAAATTTGAAGTACAATTTCATACACATATTGATTAGAATAAAATGCAACTTCTGCAGTTTTGACTACTATTTCTCTTATTTCACCACTTTTCAGCCTCACTTTCCTACCCCATTTTTTTTGAGGACTCTTCAGCTTTGACCCAAAGATCTGTAGGCATCTAGAGTACAATTAATTGATATCATTATTTTTTAAATACCCACACTAATAAAATTAGGAAAGAAATGAGATGATTAAAATTATACGGCTAAGAAAATTGTCAGGAAAATATACTCATTATAAATTATTAGAAAATGATAATGAAAAAATCAAACAAGTGGATAGTGTAATTTTGATTCAATATTGTTCTTTTATTGTTGGTTGTTATTGCTGTATTTGGAATGCGTATCAACCTTGAACTTGCTAATTCCATTTCTAAATATAAGTCACAAAACAGTGTTAAATGGCTTATATTCATCGTGATTCTTCCCAAATCAAACCTTCAAGAGGAAAATCAAATAGAATTAGTCTTTTGTACCTATAAAATATACACACATTTTGTCAAGATAGAATCAAGAAAATACATGCAATATTCTACTATGTAAAAGCTTGCATTTTAGATAAAATATGTGTCTCTTCTGAGCTACTACTGAGAAACCTGTTAAAATGAAAATTATTTTTTCATCTACCCTAATTATTTTTCTGTGCATTGAAATTTGCCTGACCTAAGATTTTATTCAGGAAATATCTGAAATACATTAGACTAAACTCCTGAATCAGTTACAGCATAGAAATTCTCAACCCATTGAACTTAAAATTTTACTTAGTTGGCTTCCAATGTCAAGTCAATTGTTGATCATTAGATTTATGGAGAGACATGCCCCCTAGTGGTCCCAATGGGAGAATAAGAAAATTGGACAGTCCTGGCTACTGTCATTTTTGTGGTAAATTGCTATCTTCAGAGAAAGCTGATTTAATATCATAGATATATGCATGGCTTATAAGTATCAGAGCTGTAGGTGTAGTAAGTCCTAACCCAGAAGTATGTGAAATCTAATACTCTCATTAAATCTCAATGTCTCTATTCAAACATTTGTTTACTGGTGTGTGTGTGTGTGTGTGTGTGTGTGTGTGTGTGTGTACCTAGGTGTGCCTGTGTGTAAAATAGAAATGTTGTCTTTCCAAATGAAAGAAGTTGTTGCTGTCCATAGAAATACCTTTAGCAAAAACGTTGCCAAAATATTTTAGTGTTTCTCAAAAGGACCTAATCTTGTTTTACTTAAAGCTACTGAATTATATAACATATATAATGTGATGCTCTCTAGAATGAAGAATTGAAACTGAAACCAAACTAATACAGAATATATTCTCCTGCATTAAAAGTGTTAAAATTAAATAACATTGTAAGGAATATGTACTGGTATTCCTTGCATAGTGTAGAATGTTGGTCTGGGTTTACCTAACTCTAAGTTTAGATATTGGTATAGAAGTGTTAATACTGAGAGAGAGAGAGAATTAAGTACAGTATGTATATTCACTAAGTAATCTAAGTGAATCCTACACTATATTATTTTGTGGAGTTAAAACTTTCTGTAATGTGCACAATCAATTCTTAATATTTTACAAGCCTGGATTTTTTGGTATTACCTCTTCTTAAAGTTGAATCATGAATATTTAGTAGAATTTAGTAATTAAAAACCTTTTCTCAGGCATCTGGTGCCAATAGTCTGCTTGTATTGAGGTTTCTGACCTTTTTGAAAAATCAAAAAGCACAGTAATTTCTCCCATATTTTCAGGGAATCCAGCTTTTAAAGTAGCTTTATCTGCAAATATTTTTACACCTAGAGTATTTCATACCATATTGAATAATTGTGTTAAAATTTAAAAGATGAAATTAAGGATTACTACAGTGCAGTGTTTGATAAATACTTAACTGAATGAATGCTAGAGAACACAATTGATTAGATCCATATAACTGCCTTCTTAACTGATCTTAGAAACAAAATTAATTCCTTAAATAAAGAGGTTATCTTTGAAAAGAAAACACAATATTTCTTCATTAAACAGTATCCCCAAAGGGAATATGATCACTTACTCTAAAGCTCTCTTCTTACTCATTTTCCAGGTGCACTTCAATCTCCATAACTCAATAAAATGATTCACCTTGTCTTTGTTGAATATAACGCCTTACAATAGTAGGCACTAAAAATACATGCTTGATTGTTAAGGTGCCTGTCACTAAACTAAATTACTTAAATGAAGAGAATGGAAAATTCAAATTAAAAATCAACATTTCTAATAACACAAAGAGAGGGTAGAGAAGAAGATTTAAACATTTGCCAAAGCAAAACAAGCTTGAGGGGGAATATTCTAGAGGTTTCATTTTAAATAATCTTATTAATGAACAGCATTTATAACTGAACATACTGTTGATGACAGTATGAACTAGATAAAATCATTTGGTGACTAGGTGTGTGCTCAAGCTCTGTTTCTCATATTAGCTTTCCCTTTTTTATAGGTTACTAACATGTAAAATATATTTAATTAGTTTGTCTTTGAGGTTTGTTTGTTTAAAATAACTATCTTTAAGTATTTTGTTTATATTATGATCAATACACTCTAAAGGAAATTTTTTTATCATTTGGAGAACAGTAGTAAAATACATCACCCTAAGACCTTGATGCAGCTAAAACAAAGCAAAAACAAAATTATACTTCAATATCCTTGAAATCTTTTTTGTTTTGTACTAAGTGTGGATTGTTTCTTTAGCTTTGTTTTCTGAACAGATGTGTATTTACATAATGTGAAGATTTAGTTAGACTTGTGAAAGGAAAATCACATCTCTATTTTACAATGGGACTAATATATGTATAAAGAATTAGATAAAGCAATCCAAAAACAAGGACATGATTTACATTTCAGTTCTAACCCACTCTTTGTACTTGAGGAGCTACAAGATGTATCATGAATGTGTAACACTATGCTTAATTTTTGATAGAGTGCATAAAGGTATACTTCATCGTAGAAAATTATTCTCTTTGCATCCTTGGGAAATCAACTTGTACTGCTGCAGTTCTTAATTTTTTTTTTTTAATTTGTATGCTTGGGTGTTTCCTTGTGAATGTTAACTTTGAATCTTACAGAAATTCAAACCAACAGCAGATACTAAAAATTTAATATAGTATAATACAAAATTTCAAACAGTTGGGCTACTATTGTGCCCTGAATTATAATATCTCATTACTTTGAGTCATTTCACACCACAAAGACTTCTGTGCACAAAATTATCATCTTTCTTCCCTTTTTTCCCTTAGAATGGAAGGGTTGATTTGTGTACACAGTATGCTCATATTACACATTTTTTATCATGAGCACGAAAAGCAGGTTGCCATGTATTAGGACTATATTTCCTATAATAGTAATGTTTATTGGTTGTAGTGGTAAAGAAAAATAGAAGTTTACTAACCTATTAGCGAAGGTAGACTGATATGACACACATATTGAAATCTACTGCAACTCAGGTCCAGCACAACCTATTTTAATCCAGAGTGGAACAAAGTATATTATTTTGATTTTAGATTCAACACATTTGGATTTAACATAAAAATAAAGGTCTAAATTGAGGTCACAAACATCTGAACTAAACTTGGATATTTTCTCCTTTCCCTATTCAGTTAAAGACTTTTAATGCTTAGTAGTGTCTGACCTTCAGTACTGAAAATCCTGAATCCTCTCAACTGATATAATGTGATAGAAGAAGAGAGCTTAAAGAAGAAACATTCAACATATCACAACTGCAAAGGAAAATAAACATTCAACCATGTTACCTTTTTGACCTGATCTAAATGCATCATTGTAACAAATTTCCTATATTTACACTTACAGTAGTCCAAAGGTCAAAAGCACTGACTGACTAACTTTAGGTTATCCTTTGATTTATCTTAAGAGGCATTATGGAAGACTTGGGGAAAGATTTTGCAAAAAAGGAAATAAGGTCATAAAGAAAAAGTCAGATGGCTCCAGGCTTTTAAATAATATATAAAAATCAAAATTCTCTCAAAGAAGGGTTCTTTTCATTACTTTGCCTTACAATTCTGTACTGTTAAGCAAACTTTAGGCAGTGCTTCTCTTCTAAATAACTATAAGCAAAAGTTCAAGAAAGACAATATTACATGAAATATTCTTTTGATTTAATCCAACCCCTTAGTAATAAAATTTCACAGAATAAAATAATGCCTCTGATATTATCTACTCAAGAATCTACCTCAGTCAAAGCCACAAAATAGAATAGTATTTTATAATATGTAGAAAAAATACAAAACTAACATTAACATAAGGAATTTCATCCAACTGTTTAACTTTGATTAAAATGAGTTCTTTGTATTCTATGTCTAGCTCGGATAACCTTAGCAATATGTTTGGTTTATTTTTTCCTGCAATCTGGGAGAAATAAAATTCCTTATACTGATTGGTAAAGAAGTAAAAAACCTCAGAAGAAATAAATCACGACATGCATGCAGGGCATCTTGTTTTTAGATTTTATTTATTTATTTATTTTATAGATTTATTTATTTATTTTATAGATTTTATATACTGGACATCTTGTTTTTAGATTTTATATTACACTATTAAAACAATCGATATTTATAGCAATCTCAAAGGCATTGCCTCAGTTTTCTAAGACAAGTATGGAACATTCAAAATAATTAATGGATATTAGAAACTATTGATGTGCATGTTCTCTTTTTATATTTTCACTTTTTATAAATATTTTTCCCTTCTGAATACTTATCATGAGCAAAAAACTCTCAATGAAAACTATGTTTCCTTAAATCCCTTCTTTTATGTGGGAGAAATTTTAGTGATATATATCCAAACTGATGCCAGCATTCTTAAATTATATTTCATAGTAAAGTCTATATTTATGTTGTAGTTTCTTATGCTTAGAGTCATATATTTTCTAAAAGCAAATAATAACTTTACTATGCATACTCAAGAGCATAGTTATGCTATTGTATCTCTGATAGAGATACAAGCTGAATAACCTTTCTTGTCTGGCTTCTTGAAAATGCATTTTTCTCCTTTCGACATTTTGTCTTTTTTGTGATAAAAAGGAATGAAAAATGATCCTATTTGAAAATTCCTTTTGTTTATAGTTCACTATGTCTTTCAGTTACTGACTTTTCTTCATTTATTCTGTTTTTTGGTTTATGTACAATTGTAGTTTTCAAATCGCATTATTTCCGTGCCAGAGCACTTTGCTAAGCCATTTTATTTCTTTCTCATTCAGATAGCTTTGGAGTGGCAGAACTTTTCCAGAGTGATATAAAGCTAATTCATAAACTAATTTTTGTTTGAGATCTCTGTAAATGTCATAATACTAGTCAAGATAATATAGGTAAAAGCAAAAATAGTTTATTGGTCTTAAAAAAGAAAGATCGTTTCCTTTGTTTCATTCTGAATTGTAATATTGAAATTAAGTATTACAAGTAACAGTGCCAATGTAGCATGAACAACAATAGCTAATCTTCATTATTCACTATTCTGTACCGGTGAAAGTCAAGTTCTTCATATAAATATCTCATTTAATCTTCAAGCAACCTTATGAAGTAGGTATTATTATGTTTATTTTGAAGATAAAGAAACTGGTATAGTGATAAGAACTAGAGCTCTGGAGTCACACTGCTTAGATTTGAACACCTATCACCAGAGAAAACTGGGGATAAATAATCTTTCTAAACCTCAGTTTCCTTATTTCTTTGTAACTAGCAAATAGTCCAGATTGGCTTCATTAACAGGAGGTTTGTATAAGATTGTTGGACTTAAGGTTAGCGCAGTGACCTGGGAGAGTGAGTTTTGGAAAGCCTTGTATATTCACCTAAAGATTTTGAATTTCATTCTATAAGCAGTAGAGAATGACATACTTTAATTTTTTTTTTTTTTACCAATTACTATAATATAAAGATGCTTTTCAGTTTATGACTCAATCTTAAACATGTAATTGAAATGTTCAGGTTTCTACTTTTAAGTATATGATGTCACATTTATTTTAAATATTCCAGACCTGCTCTGTCCAATAAGGAGCAATTAGCTACACATAACTATTTAAATTTAAAAAATTAGAATTAAGTTAGGGATGCCTGGGTGGCTCAGTTGGTCAAGCATCCAACTCTTGATTTTGGCTCAGGTCATGATCTCAGGGTCATGAGATTGAGCCCCATGTGAAGCTCTGTACTGAGCGTGAAGCCTGCTTAAGATTCTCTCTCTCTCTCCCTCCACCCCTCCCCCTGCTCATGCTCTCTCTCTCTCAAAAAAAAAAAAAAAGAATTTTTAAATTTAAAAATTGGTTCCTCAATCATACCAGGAACATTTCAAGTGTTCAATAGCCACCCATGTCTAGTGGTTACTAGATTATATCAGACAATACCAAGCTGGTACATTTCTTTATCACTGAAATTTCTATTGGACAGCACTGCTCTAAAGCATTGTGCTTGTTGGGACTCATCCAAATCCCTTCACCTCTACAGTAGTACTCTATTATTTTTACATGTCCTCAGAGGGGTGCCTCATGTTATAGTCTATCCATTAGGAGTGCCTGCACTGTTTTCTTTCCTGTTCTGATTCCCCTCAGCCAATGTCTCCCTACTTCAAAGTCTTCTCAAAAGGATTCTCTATTGCCATGTAAGAGTTTTACCTCCCAGTACTCTCAAAGCACCATTCTCTTGATCAATATAAACTTTCAAAGCACTTTGCCATTTGTCTGTGCCCAGGAAATTATTTTCTCCACTTTTATCTCTCCTTCAAAAAGCAAGCTACAAAATCTGAAGCATACACAGGAATTTGCATGACCAAATTAAAATGTTCAATATCACATTCAGGTTACCAAGACTTTATAGTCTCTCTAAAGGCATTTGGAGGTGTACTTACTTTATATTTGATAATTAAGTTGCTTATTTGGATATTTCCTAAACAGAAAAAAAAAAAAAACATCTTCCCTGAAGATGATTTGGAAGTTGCTGCCACCACTAGATAAAATAGACCTATGGTAACTTTGAAAATACCTCCTCCTTTTCTCTCATTTTTATTTCAAAAACTTAAGGTGAATTTATAGGCAGAGTATACCATAACTAACAAAATGCCAATCAATGCAATTTTATATTGATTTATAATCTGAAGTTACACTAATGTCAATATTCTCTAGTTATTACAGATTGATAGATATAGATAGAATATACTTTCATCAGCTATTTCAGCTATTTTGTTACAATACATCGAATTAGATAGCAATTCAAGGACTATATTTGGATTTACTATATTTGGGTAATCTGCATCATAAAACCCCTTATTTTGTCTCTTTCCACAAATCAGGGGTAATGCAAGCAAGGTAAAGATAATTGTTCCAAAGACATTTGATATAATATATATGTGGTCTTTACATATTAGACACTGGGTCTGGGCATAAAATGAATTAATGAAAGGAATGAAAATAAGGTGGAAGCAAAAAATAGTTTTAAAACGAGATTACTGATGATAATCCTGAATCTCTGAAAATTCACTTTAAAGTTTCATAAAAATGTGACATGCTAATAGAAGTGCTGAAAAGTTAATTTAAGAACTTCCAACTTCCTTTTAAAAAGTCAAAAAATATCAGGGCTCAGTTGGTTAGGCATCTGTCTTTGGCTTGGATCATGATCTCAGAGTCCTGGGATCAAGCCCCATGTTGGGCTCCTTGCTCAACAGGGTGTCTGCTTCTCCCTCTGCCTCTCCCCCTGCTCGTGCTTGCTCATGCATGCTCTCCCTCCCCCTCTCTAATGAATAAATAAAATCTTTAAAATAAAAAGTCAAAAAATATTATTGGAATTTGTGATATTATTTTTCTTCAAATACAATTGCATATCTGTGGCTATAAACATGTCCATTTTAAGATTGCTTGATGTCTGCCTACTCAGAAGTGACTCAGGACATTGTGTAAACAGAGGTCAGCATTTATTTCCAGTTTCCAGAGTATTCATGTCACAATGTTTTGCTTTTATAAATATAGGCATGTTTGCCATTAAAAAAGAATTATGCAAGCATTATAGAGTATTAAGAAAAGATATCACAATGGCATGCCATTTCCCATCCTCTAGGATGACTATAATAAAATAACAGATGATAACAAGTGTTGGCAAGAATGTGAAGAAATCAGAACCCTCATATGTTGCTGGTGATCATTTAAAATTGTGCAGTCACTTTGAAAATCAGTCTGGCATTTCCTCAAAAAGTCAAATATAGAGCTACCATATGACCTAACAATTTCACTCCTAAGTATATACCCAAGAGAATTAAAAACAAACACCCACACAAAAACTAGTTAATGAATGTTCATTGTAGCATTATTCATAATTGCCATAAAGCCAAAAAAAACCCAGATGTCTATCAGTTGATGAATGGATAAATAATAGGTGGTATAGCCATATAATGGATTACTATTCAGCCATGTAAAGGAATGAAGTGCTGATAAATGCTATAACAGGGATGAACCTTGAAGACTTGCTAAGTAAAAGAAGCCCATCACAAAAGACCACATATTATATAATTCATTTATATAAAGTGTTCAGTGTTCAGAATAGGCAAATCTGTAGTCACAGAAAGTAGATCAATGACTGCCTAATACTGTGGGAGATGGAAGTTGAGGATAAATAGGGAGTGAATGCTACTGGGTCTGAAGTTTCCCTTAGGCGTTATGGAAATGTTATAAAATTAGATAATGATAGATGCACAATCCTGTGAACATATTAAGAAATCATTGAATTGTATACTTTAAATGGGTGAATTCTATGGCATATCAATAAAACTGTTTTAAAAATTTCATGGAATAAACAATACCTCATAATCTCCCCAAAATAGAAATACCTAGAATTAACATTTTGGTATATGTTTGAGTATTATGACACACTTATTATTTTTACATCAAAACCACATATAAGAATATAACATAACATTTTAATTAATGGTGAAATATAGCATTTTCATAGACTTGATATACAAAAGTTGACAATTCTCTACAAGTTAAAGTATACATTTAATGTAATACAAATCAAAGTTTCAACAGGACATTTTTAGAAATTAAAAAAAATAATTGTGTAGGTTTTTTGGAATAAAAATAGGTAAAAATAATGTGGGAAATTTTTAATTATTCATAAACAGGTAGTAAATTATATTATGAAGTAACTAAATGGATTAATACTAGAATCAGTCTAGGTATCTAGACAATGGAATAGAATAGTATATGACAAACAAAATTAAGTATAAGATACAATTTACTATATGATAAATATGGCATTTTAGATCACAAGGGAAATGAAAGATAAATCAATAAATAATATTGGGATAATTGGCTAGCCATCTAGAAAGACTTAAGTTACCTCACAGCCTATAGCAAAATAAATTTCAAGTGAATCAAAGATGTAGATACAAAATAAAATTTAAAAATATTCAACATCAGAATGAGAAGAAAAGATGGCAGAGGAGTAGGGGACCCTATTTCAACTGGTCCCCGGAATTGAGCTGGATATCTACCAGACCACTCTGAGCACCCACAAAATCAGCCTGAGATGTAAGAAGATTTGGATCTCTACAAACAGAATACCGCAGGCGGTTGCTTTCGAGGTCAGAAGCGGGGAGCGTGATTCCGCGGGCAGATACCGGAGAATAAACAGCAGCAGGAGGGAGCCTGGCCGTGGGGATCCTACACCACTGGTGAGCAACAGCCTCGCGTGCTGGGGATGGGGCACAGACTTGCAGATCTGTAGTGGCAGGGAAAGAACTTTAGGGCAGCCCCCGGGGTGGAAACCCGGATCGGCGGGGTCCGTGTGCAAACAGGGAGCGGCTGGCGGTTTTAGAAGCACAAAGGGCAGAGACGTGCCCTGACCTGGAGGCAGGACTGGGGGTGCTGTGGAGGGGCACACAACCCAGGATGCTGCAGTTTATAGCAGCACAGACAGAAATGGAGATGGTGTGGCCTGGAGAGCTCCTGAAGAACAGACTGCAATCTCTCTGCTCTGAGGCAGAGGGTTGGAAACGGTCTATTCTGCTCTGACTCTTGGAAGAGATGCAGAAAGCCGCCAGGGAAAGCCGCCAGAGAACAAAAGCCCCAAAAAACTGACTGCCACTGAGCCCATCCCCCACCACAGGGGGGCAGGGCAACTCCGCCCAAACAGGGTTGCCTGAGTAACAGCTCGGCAGGCCCCTCCCCCAGAAGACAGGCTGGGAAAACAAGAGGCCAGCAACCCTAAGGTCCCAAGAAAACAGGTACATCTTGCTTGGGTTCTGGTCAATAAGTTGGACTCTATACATTCCCTCAACCACCCATCAACAGAATGACGAGGAGGAGGAACCCCCAAAATAAAAAGACTCAGAGATTATGACTTATGCTGCAGATTTACAAATGGATGCAGATATAACCAAGATGTCGGAGATGGAATTCAGGCTAGCAATTGTGAAGACAATGGCTAGAATGGAGAAATCAATTAATGGCAACATAGAGTCTCTAAGGGCAGAAATAAAAGGTGAATTGGCAGAACTTAAAAATGCTATCAATGAGATCCAATCCAATCTAGATAATCTAACAGCTAGGGTAACTGAGGCAGAAGAAAGAATAAGCGACCTGGAAGACAATATAATAGATAAAAAGGGAAAAGAGGAGGCCAGGGAAAACCAACTCAGAATCCATGAAAATAGAATCAGAGAAATAAGTGACACCATGAAGCTTTTTAATGTCAGAATAATTGGAATCCCGGAGGGAGTGGAGAGAGAGAGAGGGCTAGAACATGTATTTGAGCAAATCGTAGCTGAGAACTTCCCTAATCTGGGGAATGAAACAAATATTCGTGTCCTAGAGGCAGAGAGGACCCCTCCCAAGATCAAGGAAAACAGGCCAACACCCTGGCATGTAATAGTAAAACTTGCAAATCTTAGAACCAAGGAAACCATCTTAAGGGCAGTTAGGGGGAAGAGAGTCCTTACGTACAGAGGGAGGAACATCAGAATAATGTCAGACCTATCCACAGAGACCTGGCAAGCCAGAAAGGCCTGGCAAGACATATTCAGGGTACTAAAGGAGAAGAACATGCAGCCAAGAATACTTTATCCAGCAAGGCTGTCATTTAGAATGCATGGAGAGATGCAGAGCTTCCAAGACTGGCAGAAACTGAAAGAATATGTGACCACTAAGCCGGCCCTGCAAGAAATATTAAGGGGGGTTCTATAAAAGGAGAAAGACCCCAAGAGTGATATACAACAGAAATTGACAGAGACAATCTATAAAAACAACATCTTCACAGGCAACATGATGACAATTAATTCATATTTTTCAACAATCACTCTCAACGTGAATGGCCTAAACACTCCCATAAAATGACACAGGGCTGCAGATTGGATAAAAAGACAGGACTCATCCATATGCTGTCTACAAGAGATTCATTTTGAACCTAAACATACATCCAGACTGAAAGTGAAGAGATGGAGATCCATCTTCCATGACAGCGGACCTCAAAAGAAAGCTGGGTAGCAATTCTTATATCAGAAATATTAGATTTTAAACTAAAGTCTGTAGTAAGAGACACAGAAGGACACTATATCATTCTTAAAGGGTCTATCCAACAAGAAGATCTAACAATGGTAAATGTCTATGCCCCCAACATGGGAGCAGCCATATACATAAGCCAACTGTTAACCAAAATAAAGAGTCGTATTGATAACAAAATGTTAATTGTAGGAGATCTCAATACCCCACTCTCAGCAATAGACAGATCATCTAAGCAGAAAATCAACAAGGAAACAAGAGCTTTGAATGATACATTAGACCAGATGAACCTCATAGATATATGCAGAACATTCCCCCTAAAACAACAGAATACTCATTCTTCTCGAGTGCACATGGAACTTTCTCCAGAATAGACCACATACTGGGTCACAAATCAGGTCTCAACCGATACCAAAAGATTGAGATTATTTCCTGCATATTCTCAGACCACAATGCTTTAAAACTGGAACTCAATCACAAGAAAAAATTAGGCAGAAATTCAAACACTTGGAAGCTAAAGACCACTCTGCTCAAAATGTTTGGGTCAACCAGGAAATCAAAGAAGAACTTAAACAATTCATGGAAATCAATGAGTACGAAAACACATCGTTCCAAAACCTATGGGATACTGCAAAGGCGGTCCTAAAGGGGAAATACATAGCCATCCAAGCCTCACTCAAAAAAATAGAAAAATCCCGAATTCACCAACTAATTTTACACCTTAAAGAACTAGAGAAAAAGCAAAAAACGATGCCTAAGCCATGCATTAGAAGAGAAATAATTAAGATTAGAGCAAAAATCGATGAATTAGAAACCAGAAACACAGTAGATCAGACCAACGAAACTAGAAGTTGGTTCTTTGAAAGAATTAACATGATCGATAAACCACTGGCGAGACTTATCCAAAAGAAAAGAGAAAGGACCCAAATTAATAAAATTATGAATGAAAAGGGAGAGATCATGACTAACACCAAGGAAATAGAAACAATTATTAGAAATTATTATCAACAACTATATGCCAAGAAACTGAGCAATCTGGATGAAATGGAGGCCTTCCTGGAAACCTATAACCTGCCAAGACTGAAACAGGAAGAAATTGACAACCTGAATAGGCCAATAACCAGTAATGAGATTGAAGCAGTGATCCAAAATCTCCCAAAAAACAAGAGTCCAAGGCCTGATGGATTCCCTGGGGAATTCTACCAACCATTCAAAGAAGAAATAATACTTATTCTACTGAAGCTGTTTCAAAAAATAGAAACAGAAGGAAAACTTCCCAACTCATTCTATGAGGCCAGCATTACCTTAATCCCCAAACCAGGCAAAGACCCCATCAAAAAGGAGAATTTCAGTCCGATATCCCTGATGAATATGGATTCCAAAATCCTCAACAAAATCCTAGCTAATAGGATCCAACAATAATTAAAAGGATCATCCACCACGACCAAGTGGGATTTATCCCTGGGATGCAAGGGTGGTTCAACATTTGCCAATCAATCAATGTGATAGAACACATTAATAAGAGGAGGGAGAAGAACCATATGGTCCTCTCAATTTATGCAGAAAAAGCATTTGACAAAATACAACATCCTTTCCTGATTAAAACTCTTCAGAGTATAGGGATAGAGGAAACATTCCTCAAGTTCATAAAATCCATCTATGAAAAACCTACAGCGAATATCATCCTCAATGGGTAAAAGCTGAGAGCCTTTCCCTTAAGATCAGGAACACGTCAAGCCTGCCCACTCTCACCAGTATTATTCAACATAGTACTAGAAGTCCTAGCAACAGCAATCAGCAAACAAAAAGAAATAAAAGGTATTCAAATTGGCAAAGAAGAAGTCAAACTCTCTCTTTTCACAGATGACATGATACTTTATGTGGAAAACCCAAAAGACTCCACCCCCAAATTACTAGAACTCATCCAGCAATTCAGTAATGTGGCAGGATACAAAATCAATGCACAGAAATCAGTTGCTTTCTTATACACTAACAACGCAACTGTAGAAAGAGAAATTACAGAAACGATTCCATTTACAATAGCACCAAAAACCATAAGATACCTCGGAATAAATCTAACCAAAGAGGTAAAGGATCTATACTCTAGGAACTACAAAACACTCATGAAAGAAATTGAAGAAGACACAAAAAGATGGAAAAATATTCCATGCTCATGGATCAGAAGAATAAACATTGTTAAAATGTCTATGCTACCCAGAGCAATCTATACCTTCAATGCCATCCCGATCAAAATTCCAATGACATTTTTCAAAGTGCTGGAACAAACAATCCTAAAATTTGTATGGAATCAGAAAAGACCCCGAATCGCCAAGGAAATGTCGAAAAAGAAAAACAAAGCTGGGGGCATCACGTTGCTCGATTTCAAGCTATATTACAAAGCCGTGATCACCAAGACAGCATGGTACTGGCACAAAAACAGACATATAGACCAACGGAACAGAATAGAGAACCTAGATACGGACCCTCGACTCTATGGTCAAATTATCTTTGACAAAGCAGGAAAAAACATGCAATGGAAAAAAGACAGTCTCTTCAATAAATGGTGCTGGGAAAATTGCACAGCCACATGCACAAGAATGAAACTCGACCATTCTCTAACACCATACATAAAGATAAACTCACAATGGATGGAAGACCTCAATGTGAGACAGGAATCCATCAAAATCCTAGAGAACATAGGCAGTAACGTCTTTGACATCGGCCACACCAACTTCTTTCAAGATACATCTCCAAAAGCTAGTGAAACAAAAGCAAAAATGAGCTTTTGGGACTTCATCAAGATAAAAAGCTTCTGCACAGCAAAGGAAACAGTCAACAAAACAAAGAGGCAACCCACAGAATAGGAGAAGATATTTGCAAATGACACTACAGATAAAGGGCTGATATCCAAGATCTATAAAGAACTTCTCAAACTCAACACCCAAAAAACAAATAATCGAGTCAAAAAATGGGCAGAAGAGATGACACTTCTCCAAAGAAGACATACAAATGGCTAACAGACACATGAAAAAATATTCATCAACGTTAGCCATCAGGGAAATTCAAATCAAAACCACATTGAGATACCACCTTACACCAGTTAGATTGGAAAAAATGGACAGGGAAAGAAACAACAAATGTTGGAGAGGTTGTGGAGAAAGGGGAACCTTCTTACACCATTGGTGGGAATGCAAGTTGGTACAGCCACTTTGGAAAACAGTGTGGAGGTTCCTCAGAAATTTAAAAATAGAGCTACCCTATGACCCAGCAATTGCACTCCTGGGTATTTACCCCAAAGACACAGATGTAGTGAAAAGAAGGGCCATATGTACCCCTATGTTCATAGCAGCAATGTCCACAATAGCCAAACTCTGGAAAGAGCAGAGATGCCCTTCAAAAGATGAATGGATAAAGAAGATGTGGTCCATATATACAATGGAATATTACTCAGCCATCAGAAAGGATGAATACCTAACTTTTACATCAACATGGATGGGACTGGAGGACATTATGCTAAGTGCAATAAGTCAAGCAGAGAAAGTCAATTATCATATGGTTTTACTTATTTGTGGAACATGAGGAATAGCATGGAGGACATTAGGAGAAGGAAGGAAAAAATGAAGGGGGGGGAATCGGAGGGAGAGATGAACCATGAGAGACTATGGACTCTGAGAAACAAACAGGGTTTTAGAGGGGAGGGGGGAGGCAGGATTGGTTAGCCTGGTGATGGGTATTAAGGAGGGCACATAATCCATGGAGCACTGGGTGCTATACGAACACAATGGATTGTGGATCACCACATTAAAAACTAATGATGTATTGTATGGTGACTAACATAACATAATAAAATTTAAAAAAATAAATAAAAATATTCAACATCATTAGAAATTAAAGAAAATAAAATTAATGCAAGTTTTCAACTTTTGCCTATCATATTAACAAAGATGGAGAGAAATATTCGTATGCATTACTGGCAATGATGAAAAAACAGTAACTTTCATACATCATTACTAGGTTTATAAATTTGTACATACTTTGAAGGTCAACCTGGTACAAAGTAAAAAGAAAACCAAAAAGTCTTTAAAATGTTTTTCATTTGAGGCAGAAATTTTACTTCTTAAAATTTATCCTAGTCAGGAAACCATCAAAATCCTAGAGGAGAACACAGGCTGCAACCTCTTTGACCTCATAGCAACTTCTTACAAGACACATCCCAGGAGGCAAGGGAAACAAAAGCAAAAATGAACTATTGGGACTTGATCAAGATAAAAAGCTTCTGCACAGTGAAGGAAACAATCAACAAAACTAAAAGGCAACCTACAGAATGGGAGAAGATATTTGCAAATGACATATCTGAAAAAGGGTTAATATCCAAAATCTATAAAGAACTTATTAAACTCAACACCCCCTCCCCCCCCAAAAAACACAAATAATCCAGTTACAAAAAATAAAAAAAGAAAATGGGCAGAAGACATGAAAAGATATTTTCCCAAAGAAGACATCCAGATGGCTAACAGACACATGAAAAGATGCTCAACATCACTCATCATCAGGGAAATACAAATAAAAACCATGATGGGATACCACCTCTCACCAGTCAGAAAGGCTAAAATTAACAACACGGGAAACAACAGATGTTGGCGAGGATGCAGAGAAAGGGAAAACCTTTTGCACTGTTGGTGTGAATGTGAAGTGATGCAGACACTGTTGAAAACAATATGGAGGCTCCTCAAAAAGTTAAAAATAGAACTGACCTACTATCCAGCAATTGCACTACTAGCTATTTAACCAAAGGATAAAAAATTACTGATTTGAAGGGGTACATGCACCCCGATGTTTATAGCACCATTATCAACAATACCCAAATTTTGGAAAGAGCCCAAATGTCTTTGACTGATGAATGGATAAAGAAGATGTGGCATATATATATATATATATATATATATATATACACACTGGAATATTACTCAGCCATCAAAAAGAATGAAATCTTGCCATTTACAATGATGAGGATTGGGCTAGAATGTATTATGCTAAGTGAAATAAGTCAGTCAGAGAAAGACAAATATTATATGATCTCACTCATATGTGGAAATTAAGAAATAAAACAGATGAACACATTGGAAGGGGGAAAAGAAAAAAAAAGGAGAGAGGGAAACAAACCATAAGAGACTCTTAATGATGGAGAACAAACTGAGGGTTGATAGAGGGAGGTGGGTGGGGGATGAGCTGGATGGGTGATGGCTATTAAAGAAGGCACTTGTGATGAGCACTATGTGTTGTATGTAAGTGATGAATCACTGATTTCTACTCCAGAAACCAATATTGCACTGTATGTTAACTAAAAATTTTTATAAATAAATAAATAAAAATAAAAATGTATCCTAGTGATAAGGATATTCTTTATAGGATAAGGATACAGTATGAGTTTTAATAGTGAAAAATAGAACCTAGTTATTTACCAACTCGAGAAAAATTAGACACACATATGCAACTGATTATTATGCAAATATTAAAAGGAAAGTATTGAGTTTCTCAAAGATGCTAGTGGGATGTTGCTGAGAACAAAAATAGATTCAAAATATTAAGATGAAAAGAAAGAGAGAGACAGAGACACAGAGAAAGAGAAAAGAAACTGGAAGCAAGGAAAGATATACTCCACAATGTTAATAGTTCATTATCTTTGTATAGTGGAATTACACATTTTTAACTACACATTTTTGTCTTCATTTGTATTTTCCTTAAGGAATATAAATTGTTATGATAAATTTTGTTTCCATATACTTTATATAGACTACAACCCAAGTCTCAAACTGACCAAAGAGCAGCTCACAAATGGGACATATCCAAGTAGATTCAAGAACCTCAGTAAACTGCAGGACAAATTAAAAGAAACCAAAGCCAAACATACCAAAATTTGAGTGCTGAAAAGTAAAGGCAAAAAAATTCTTTTTAAATGAAGC
This sequence comes from Phoca vitulina, assembly GCF_004348235.1. NCBI lineage: Eukaryota > Metazoa > Chordata > Mammalia > Carnivora > Phocidae > Phoca > Phoca vitulina. Next base: position 1,391,148 of record NW_022589765.1, read on the forward strand.
CTGGTAAAAATTAGGCATTACCTATAAATGAATGTAATAGCCTGAACTGTGTTTCCAAAAATTTTTATGTAAAATTCCTAACTCCTAGTACTTCAGAATGTGACCCTATTTGGAGACAGGTTCTTTAGAGAAATAATAAGGTAAAATGAGGTCATATGGGTAGGCCCTAATCCAATATGACTGGTGTCCTTAAATAAGAAAAGGATATGCACACATGAAGAGGGAAGACCATGTGAAGGCACAGGGAGAAGATGGCCATCTACAAGCTAAGGAGAAAGGTCTCAGAAGAATCTAACTCTGCCAAGACCCTGATCTGTGACTTACAGCCTCCAGAATTGTGAGAAAATAAATTTCTGGTGTTTGAACCATCCAGTCTCTGGTACTTTGTCATGGCAATCCTAGGAAACTAATACAATGATTGATGATTCTAACTGGATTTCTCATCAGAAACCACGGAAGTCAAAGGAAAGTAATATTTTTCAATGTCCTGAAAGAAAAGAACTGTCAGACAAAATTCTATTTTTCAGGAATGAAGGTGAAATAAAGACAATCTCAGATGAAGTAAAACAAAAAAATTCATCATCAGAAGACTTTTTTTAGAAGAATTGCTAATGAAATATATTCCAAGCAAAAGAAAATAATACCAAATAAAACTCTGGAACATCAGAAATGAAGGAATAGCAAAAGAAATGGTAAATATGAGATTGAATGTAATAGACTATTCTTGAAACTTATTGGTTTCCTGAAGCTCACCATTTTGGTCCTCTATTCAGAAATCTGGGACATTATTTACCCCAGTCTTCCACACACTCCTGCAACAACACCTATTTATAGAACCAAGCAGTGGACAATGAGGGGAAAAAAACAGAACATTTTAAGAGAATGTCTTCCCCACTCTTAGTTTTGACTCCTGTGAGCTCCCACTGGGTGTTTGTTGCCACTACCATGAGATTGCTGGGGGACTGAGTCAAGAGAATTGAGAGAAATAATACAAATAGGAGTTTATAACAATCTCTCTGACTGTTAAATGTTTTCTTTCCTCCTCCCTGAGCCAGAAACAGTGAGCTTCTCCTGAAGAAGAAATCTAAAGTTAAAATGTCAGTGACTGGGAACAATGGTGGTTGTATGTATTATCTTTTTATTCTTCAACTCCTAGTATTTTACTAATATATCGTAGAGTCAGATACATTCATGAAAAATTTTGTTTAAACTTAGGATGTATTTACATGGGATTTACTTATAAAGCAACTATTAAAGTCAGATACAGTTTTCCTGCTGTTTTCCAATTAGTGGAATATCTCAGCCTTAGTTTTTTGTTTTGCTTTTTATTTTGTTTGCTTTTGCTTGTTTTAGCTCTTTGCATAGGGAAAGTTTGAGGTGTATCAGAATGAACAAGGGAAAGAATAATCAAGTGAGTTCTAGCTTCAGTTTGATCTCCAGCTCTGTGGGACCTTGGACAAATAATTTAAACTCTCTGTTTTATCAGGTAAAAATAATTAAGTTGGATGAGATAATTAATAATTAATAAGGTTCCTTGTAGTTCTAATACTCTGACCTCTTGTGTAGTGGACATTGTAGTGTGCTCCCAAATTCCCACTTCCTTGCCCATGACTGCTGGCTGACAGTCCTATCCAGGAATTGCTTTCATCTGAGAGTCTAGTCATACAAGTGCATGCCCCTACATCCAGTGACTTGTAGATAGGGGAATATAAATTCCCATTCCCCTCATCCAAACTCTGAATACTTATGAAGGGTCATCCTAGTTTCACAGAACACTGTAAGGTTAACTGAGACTTTTGTTCTGAAGACAACTTTTGCAGCACAACTTCTCCCTTTTTTAACAGAGATATAATTGACATATACATTATATTAGTTTCAGGTGTACAACACAATGATTTGATGTTCATATATATTGCAAAATGATCACCACAATAAGCCTCATTAACATCCATCATCTCTGCCCAATCTTGTTTCCTTCCTTTCACCTAAAAGGTATAAATTATGAAAGAATTTCTTAATAAAATTCCAACATGCTAATCTTTGTCTCAGAGTCTGCTTCCCAAAGAGCCCAGACTTCAACAAGTTGGAAGTAGTATTTCCCTCCTGACTGGGGATTTTATTTTTACCTCTGTCTCTGTGGTGTTTGCATTCCATAACGTATTATACTTATTGTATGTTTTCCATGCAGTTTTTTTCTTTCCTACTAATTTCAACTTCCTGAAGTCGGAAGCAATGCCTTTTAAAAAAAAATTTCATAACGGCTAACATTTATTCATTACTTGTTGGTTGAGTAAAGGCATAAATGAAATGATATTGAAATAGTCATAATTTTCCCTGCTTGATCTCTCTAGAATCACCAAGAATGTTTTTTTATAAGCTTTTCTGTTTATTGTAGAGGTTGTGGTTTCCCTAGTCCTATGAACTTTGAATTGTTTTCATAATTCTTCTGTAATTCTGTAGTTTTGTGGCATCTTTACAATCACATGATACTTAGGGTTTTATTGCTGGCAATGAATATATTAAATACTGTGATCCTGTGATGGGTTTTCTAATTGGTTTGTCAATATAAATATAAAAACTTTAATTGTTAGAACTGATGAAGAAAATTTAGCCTACATCAAGGATTTAAAAGGAAGTTTCTTTGCTTTCTATTGTATTTGTAAAGCCAGTTGGTGATTTTTATTATTTTTTTAGTATTCAAGTTTCATTTTTAATCATATATGGTTGGAATAGAAGTTCTTTCAAATATTAAAATGTGATATTACTATTCTTAAAAGTGAAATCCATAGGGATAATCAGTTCCTATTCATTTGAAAGTCATAGATAAGAATGCCATATCATTTGTAATTGCACAGTCAATTTCATTCTTTGTCTAGGCTTTCATTTCTAAAGAGTGTTCCATTTAGTGGGGTTTTTTAGAATAATGTAAGAGACCAATCATGTACTATACAGCCTTCACATTGTATTAGCCCTTTTCCAAAGCTTTCCCTTCTGTTTTCCAAATTATGTTTCTGTAATTCATGAACTTACAAGTTCTCAGTGATTTGAATTTCATGTTCAATCTTAGATGCTCTTTCAATATATTGTGCCATTATTCAGTATTCCCCTCTTTAAAAAAAAAGAAAGAAAGAAAGAAAAAAGAAAAGCCTTCACACTGAAGATCCATTCAAACCATTCCACTTTTGTATCACTGAAACTCTTCATACTCTTCAAATATCATCTTTGGAATTTTCATTTCAAATAAAAAATAGCAACTTCTATCTTGCAGATAGAAAACAGCATAAAATATGAGCATTTCTATATTGCCACACCAAAAGTGCCAATGACAAGCATTTCTATATTGCCACACCAAAAGTGCCAATGACAAGCATTTCTATATTGCCACACCAAAAGTGCCAATGACAAGCCAAAAATCACCTTAAGCATCTATTGCCATCAGATACATTTGTCAACTTGGTAACAAAGTCGTCACCTATTTTGCTAATGTCAGAATTTTCTCAGCCAGATTCTATATTAACCTCTACCATTCTCCCACCAAATAGTTCCAAGAAGACACTTCCAAAGAAATATAATATGTAAAAGGCATAGTATAACTATTGTAAGGATATAGTTATATAAGAATTTACCCAAAGTGATATCCAGGACATCTTGAGTGAAAAGAAAATGAAGTATTAGAAAATAATATTAATGGTCTAATTGTATTAAAAATGTAAACTAAGAAAATGTTAAGGAGGGCACGTGTGGTGATGAGCACTGGGTGTTATACACAACTAATGAATCGTTGAACACTACATCAAAAACTAATGATGTACTATATGTTGGCTAATTGAACATAATAAAAAAATTTAAAAAAGAAAATGTGTATATATAGTTAGCCAATCATAGGACAGAATGTAGAAGTTTTACAAGAAACTGTTATCATTGGTTATGTTGTGACAGTTGGGAGAGGGGGATACTTGGAGTAAGAAGAAAGCATTAAGCATTTCTTTATATATGGCTGTGTAGTTTTAATTATTAAATGGAATATGTATGGATTATGTAGTTAAAATGAAGCAAAGTAGTTAAAAGGCAAGGAGTAAATATTGCCATCTTTTTTAATTATTATGTTCAATTAGCCAACATATAGCACATCATTAGTTTTTGATGTAGTGTTCAGTGATTCATTGGTTGTATATAACACCTAGTGCTCATCACCACATGTGCCCTCCTTAATACCCATCACCCGGTTACCCCATCCCCCACCCCCCCTCCCTTCATAACCCTCAGTTTGTTTCCAGGATTCCAGAGTCTCTCATGGTTTGTTTCCCTCTCTGATTTCTTCCCATTCAGTTTTTCCTCCCTTCCCCTGTGGTCCTCCATGCTATTCCTTATGTTCCACATATGAGTGAAACCATATGATAATTGTCTTTCTCTGCTTGACTTATTTCACTTAGCATAATCCTCTCCAATTCCATCCATGTCGATGCAAATGGTGGGTATTCATCCTTTCTGATGGCTGAGTAATATTCCATTGTATAATAGAACTACCCTATGACCCAGCAATTGCACTACTAGGTATTTACCCCAAAGACACAGATGTAATATTACCATCTTTTAGCATCCATTAGCTTTTATTCTCTTCTCAAAGAAAAGCTATTTTCCTTCTTTGGTATATTAGAAATGGAATTCCCATGTGAAGCATTTTTCCCTATCTAGAATAGTATCTCATTTTTTCATACCAGCCTCCTATATTTCTTCTTTGTTTTAAAACATTCATTACAATGACTCTCTCCATGAAAACTTATGGCCATCCCAATGACAATCTCTTACCACTTCAGCGCAAGACAGTGTGGGCAAGGATCCAAGTAGGAAAGACCAATTATCAAATCCATCAAATAAGGCCCTGCTTGCATCTTTTTTTAATCAATTTAAATCATTTATTGCTTGAAGATTTCATTTTATTACAGTCAGCAATCACTTTTAGTGAATGATAATCTAAGTTTCACAAGCATGTTAGAATTTCACAGTCTGCACTTATCAGCAAAGCGTTAGTCAATATTTTCACAAACCAATACCTTTCACTAGTATATGATAGATCTTATGTAAGCTAACACGTGGCATTTGTTAATAGCAGTATTTTAGGAAAAATTTTAATCAGTTGATTACCTGTGGTATTTTCTGAGAATACTTTCATCTTAAGTTAGTCTCATATATAACATGCCTGCATCTCTGTAGCCAATATTTTTAGGTATATTTTTGCATCTTTGTCATTTGTATTTTTGTGTGTATGCATGTGTGTGCATCTTTGTGGCTGTGTGTTTTTTGCCTTCCTCGTTGGATTGCAAACTTCCCAATAGAGTATATGAGATTTTTGATTGTAATACCCCATAGTTTCTATTAATTCTTTCCAAAACCTGGTTGACCTACTCCACAATTGAAGTGAAAACAGAACAGCAGAATTAGGAATGTGGCATGGGGAGGTGTTAGGATAGTGTTGCAGGGAAGAAAGAAAATGTGTTTTTCATTTTTTACTACCAAGGTAGGAAAACAAAATGGAGGTCTTAATGCTAGCATTTTTTTTAGTCAAATACATTTTCTTGCCTGAATATAAATGTTAATCATGCTTTGTGTGTTAGTTCTTTCTTGGTACATTAAGATAGATGTTGACTATATAGAATAATAAGTCCTAATTCATTCTTCACATTCTTTGCTATGACAAGCAACAAATTCAAGATGGGCGCTTTCTGCTTAATTTGTTATAATAAAAGATGATCTGTCCATGCCCTGAAATTGAAACTCTGGCTATTGTATACAAATACTTTGACAGAAATGTTAAAATGAAACTATATCAAAGGAAAAGAAAATTAACTTTCTCTATTTTAACCTCAGGCTGGGACCAACTTTAGGTATTTAGAATGATTTTCATAATAATGATCATATAAAAATGTAGAAAAGGCCATAATTTATTTTTGAGTGTTTCTCTAACAAAACTAAAGTGCCCGAGATGTAGAACGTCTTATCCAAAAGAACTCTCTCTCGGGTTTAATGGGGTTTAGCATGGAAACATGCTGAGCAGTGCCTCTGAATCATTCTTAGGATAGGAACCTAAGGGATTTGTTTCAAAACTTCTAAGAAAATCACACAATCAGAATAGGACAATCAAGATCCACTGACTTTTAGTGCTCTTCCTACGCTATGAGTTAAAGAAAAATGATAGGAAGTATGAGTTGGTTCCTTACCTTTTGGTCCCACATTAGAGACTTTGGTGTATACCCTAAATCACAACTGTATGTTTAACGAGAAGAGGATAATTTAGCTCTTATTAAATGTTTTCTACACTCGTATGTTAAACCATGGAGCCAATTGTTTACTAGCTGGCATATGAACAATTTTGAATTTGACAATTTTATAACATTTCATTATCACAAAGGGATAACTTACACAATTGATTTTAAAACAACTGGCTCTCCCAAAGGTGAATAAAATTCAGACCCATAGCTATAGAAATCATTCAGCAAATACTTTTGAATGTAATCTTAAATTCTATAGTTTATACTTGTCACTATGATTATACTCTTAGTTTTAAGAAGATTATGTCTTAGAATCTAACCTTGAAAGGAGTTACCTGCTCCAGTCGTTCTCCTCCAAGTATGAAGAGTAAGAGCAATTTCTTACTCTGAAATAGATATGTTGCTGGGGATGATGGTAATGACAGTTCTTATAAATTAGTGGGTGGTAACTATAGTATTCCATTTTGAAACATCTACCATCTGGAGTTCAGTATGTTTTGCCTTTTTATTTCTGATCCAATGGGTCCTATCATTTTAAAAGGTCTCATGAATCTCCCTCTCCCTGTTGCTGTATTTTTAAAAATAATTTTAAATTTTCCTAATGCATGAACTTTAGTTTTCTTTCTCATATTGTTTTTGTGCTTATATGGTACATTTATAGCAATCATAAACCAGGTCGATGTTACTGACTGGTCAGTGTTTCATAATAAGAAAACATCTGAATGAACAGAAAATGCAGATATTAGAAATAAAAAGAGAACTGGGCTCCATGTTACTCATGATCTCATATAAGAAATTCATATATTATGTCTATATAGATAAATGAAGATATAAAAATAACCTTTAGGCAGGGATGCCTGGGTGGCTCAGTGGGTTAAGTGTCTGCCTTTGGCTCAGGTCATGATCTCAGGGTCCTGGGATCAAGCCCTGCATTGAGCCCCACATCGGGCTCCCCACTCAGAGGGGAGCCTGCTTTTCCCTCTCCCTCTTGTCACTCCCCCCGCTTGTGTTCTCTCTCTCTGTCAAATAAATAAATAAAATCTTTAAAAAAATAACTTTTAGGCAATTATGAATAAGCCAGGAGGAATTTGACTGCCAGTTATTATCTAATGAACATCTATTTATTACTAAAATGAAGAGAATTTTTTTATTCTTTGCAGAAGTTTTACTGACATTTCATGGATGTTTTATATACTGGCAGAGACTTATAAGCTGCTGGTGTTGTCTGATGATTTGTCAGCAAAACTGCCACTGACTTCAACAATGTAGCAAGACTTGCTACATATTCTTCTTTAGAATATGAACCACAGAAGGACAAAATAGGGCAGTGCATCATTTCATATTTATTATACCCTTAGGTATAAGTAGGTTGCAATGCAGACAGAACACTTGACTGGTATTGGACAGATCAGAACACCCGAGGGAGAATTTTACTACTCAGTTTTCTATCTGCCAATGTTCCAAGTAGAAAGTCTAAAATACTGAGTTTTCCTTGTGAATGTGTGTGTGTGTGTAAGCATATCTCAAATAAGGTTTGTCACTGAAATAAAATTGGTAATTTTGAAGCTTTATAATTCTATGAAGCATAAAAACCTCAATGATTAGAAGAGCAGTTTAAGTTCTCATTAAATTTGATAAATATTTTTAATATTTTCAAATAAATATTTTCTAAATTTAAAAACATTTAGGGGCACCTGGGTGGCTCAGTCAGTTAAGCATCTGCCTTCGGCTCAGGTCATGATCCCAGGTTCCTGGGATCTAGCCCCACATCAGGTTTCCTGCTCATCAGGGAGCCTGCTTATCCCTCTCCCTCTGCTGCTCCCCCTACTTGTTCTCTCTCTCTCTGTAAAATAAATAAATAAAATATTTAAAAAAAATAAAAACATTTAATGTTATATCATTTAAATTTTTTGCTGGTCAATAAAAAACTTATTTATTTTTTTTAAATTTTTATTGAAATTCTAGTTAGTTAACATACAGTATTATATTAGTTTCAGGTGTACAACATAGTGATTTAACAATTCCATACATCACGCTGTGCTCATCACAAGTATACTCCTTAATCCCCACCATCTATTTCCCCCATCCCCCCACCCACCTCCCCTCTGGTAAACATCAAGGTATTCTCTATAGTTAAGAGTCTGTTTCTTGGTTTCTCTTTCTCTCCCCTTTTTTTCTCTTTGCTCATTTGTTTTGTTTCCTGAATTCCACATATGAGTGAAGTCATATGGTATTTGTCTTTCTCTGATTGACTTAATTTTGCTTAGCATTTTACTCTCTAGCTCCATCTATGTCACTGCAAATGGCAAGATTTCTTTCTTTTCTATAGCTGAATAATATTCCATCATGTATATACATCACATCTTCTTTATCTATTCATCAATTGACAAACACTTGAGCTGCTTCCATACTTTGGCTATTGTAAATAATGCTGCTATAAACATAGGGGTGCATGCATCCCTTTGAATTAGTGTTTTGTATTCTTTGGGCAAATACCCAGTAGTGCTATTGGTAGATCATAGGGTAATTCTATTTTTGACTTTTTGAGGAAACTCCATATTTTTTTTCCACATTGGCTGCACCGATTTGCATTATTAAGATGTATAGAATCTATACAATATTATAAGGCATACCTAGAAAAATAGTTTATTTTTAAAAGTATGAACAGCCAAATAAATAGAAGGCCAAAAGATGAAGTTTTGATGCCCTAATCATCATAGTCTGAGCAAGTTAGCTCAACTCTACAGCACAGTGACAAAGAAACCAAAATTCAACATTTGTTCCATATGTGAGTTCATTTGTTTACACACTAACAGAAAAAAAAATCCCTGTTTCAGGGTTATAGATTCCATCCTTCATATAAGCCAGCTCATTCAAAACCATGTGTTATTATTCACAAGGGAGGGCTCAGTATAGGCATATCTCCTTACCTGGAAAATAATTCAAAGTGCATGCTTTAGGGAGGAGGGGGTTCAGTGATACCATCTTTATATGTGACAGACAGTATATACAACTTGATTACTAAATGTGACATGTAACTTTCACTGTCTTTAACTTTTTTTTTTTAAAGATTTTATTTATTCATTTGAGACACAGAGATACAGAGAGAGAGAGAGAAAGCATGAGCAGGGAGAGAGGCAGAGGGAGAGGGAGAAGCAGGCTCCTCGCTGAGCCAGGAGCCCGATGTGGGGCTCGATCCCAGGACCCTGGGATCATGACCTGAGCTGAAGGCAGACGCTTAACCATCTGAGCCACCCAGGTGCCCCTGTCTTTAACTTTATTGGTGTCTTTTTATAATGGAACTTGAGCTCTGTCCTGTCTACACTGAGGTATCCAGTAGTTTACAGAAGAAGAAATAATTGTATTAACTAGGTATACAATGCAACCCACAATATATTCTCACAATTGAGTCTACCAAAAGGGGGAAATGACTCTGATCTCTTTTCTGTAAAACTCTTGAGGAATTATTATCCAAAGACAGAGCTCTGGATCTTATCACATTAGTACTAAATTGGTTACCATTGAGTTGGAAAAGCACTATAAAGCCTTTCAAGTGTCACAGGAAGGAGACATGTTTACAGTTCTTGAAATGTCTTTTTTTTTCCCCTGAGAAGTGCTAGTGTTTCTGAACCAGAGGCTAGTTATAGAAATTAAAAATCAACCAGTTTTTCTAATTTTAAAGTGGCCACTATGAGCCTAAATGACCAATACTGATAAATATCTGTTCAGAATGCACTATAATAGTCATACTGGATATATGCACAATTTACCTATACAATAGTCCTCCCTTACCTACTGGGGATTCATTCCAAGACCCACGGTAGAGGCCTGAAACCATGAATAGTACTGAACCCTATATATCCTGTGCTTTTTTCCATACATACATATCTATGATAAAGTTTAATTCATAAATTAGGCACAGTAAGAGATCAATAATATCTAATAATGAAATAGAACAATTATAACAATATACTGTAATAAAAGTTATATGGTCTCTCTCAAAATGTTGTATTGTACTCACAATTCTTGTGATGATGTGAGATGATAAAATGCCTACCTGATGAGATGAAGTGAGGAGGATGACATAGGCATTGTGATGCAGCAGTAGGCTACTATTGACCTTCTGATAATAGGTCAGAAGGAGGATCATCTGTTCTGGACCTTGGTTGACCATGGGTAATTAAAACTGTGGAAAGAGAAATCATGGATAAGTGGAAACTACTGTACTAAAAATCAGTTTTAACAGAACTACAAAAATCAGGTCAGGATAGGAGCTGCCCAGGAAAAAGCCAAAATGAAATTCTATAATTTCTTCAATTCATCTCTTCTTTTCTTGTTCTACCTATTAAAAAGTAGCATTTCTCTGTAGTAAATATCAGAACATACCTAATATACCTGGTGTTCAATGCATAAAGAAACTATTAGTCTGTTCACATAGTGAATTTTTGAGACTTGGTTTGCAAAAATAGCACTGCAGTTATTGAGGTCCTAAGTAAAATGAAGTATTTTAAGAGAATAAGTACTATGCTAACAATGGACTAGTAGTGCCTTACCAAAAAAACAAAATAGCCTTTAAAAAGTGTGGGGTTTTTTTTTTGGGGGGGGGAGTGTTACCCACTTAGGTGACCCACATTCATATAATTTACTTTCTATTTGTATTCAACAAACCCAATCCCATTCTGCTTCAGATTTCTGTATTTCCTCCTATTGAAATTCAGTTCTTTATGCATTTTGACCTTTTCAAGAAAGCCAGCTTCATAGTGAATTGTGGTGCATTAGGAAGGTAAACACATTCAGTGCTTGTTATTCAATGGGTTTGGATTTAGAAAGTCATTGTCAATAGGTTAATCCTTTTGTACAGACAGGCTCTTTGGCTAAGAGGCATCTTAAACAAATGAAGGTTTTACCAATATGCTAATTTCTGAGTACTTCTGTCAACTGTCAAAGAATAAGTCTCAGCAGAGGCCTTAAAATTGGTTAATTCTAGTTTATATTCATTTCCCATCAGCAGAATTTCAAAAAGAACTTTACTGTACATAAGTCTAGTCAGAGGTTATTTGTAACCCAGCTCAAAAAATCATTAGAACTTTTGACTTTCATTCAGTCATCTACTTTTATGCAATTGTGTTTAATCAATAAAGGAGCTACCAAATTTGAGAGCATATTCAGGGATCACCAAAATAAAACAGAATCACAATCCTGCCATTAATTTGGAATTCGCAAGTTTTTCTGTGCTACATGAAAATGGCAAATAAAAAAAATATGTGAACTTAAGCGAGGAAGGATTTTATTCAAAAGACTGTTGCAATAAAGGCAGAGGGACTATTACAATAAGGAGAATGTTCTGATCATAAGATCTACAGACTTCTCAAAAGTCAGGCAGAAAAGGACTTTTCTTTTACAGGGAGAAGAAACAAGACTAGAAAGAACCAAGATCAACAGTTGATCAGGGAAAGTTTTTCTTTGTGGTCAGCCGATTTTCAGGAGAGGCCCTTAAGCGGGGGTGGGGGGGGGGGTTGGGGGGGTGGCATATTTTTGGTGTCAACTCAGCTGGGCCACAGTGCCCAGCAATGTGTTCAAATATTATTCTGGCTGTTCCAATGAGGGTGTTTTTAAATGAGATTAACATTTAAATTGGTGGGCTTTGAGTAAATCAGGTTGTTTTCCATAATGTGAGTGGGCCTCATCCAATCAAATGAAGGCATACTTAGAACAAAGACTGACCTCCAAGAAGGAGAAAATTCTATCAGGAGAAGGACTTGAACTATAGAATCAGCTATTCCCTGGGTCTCCAGCATGTTGGCCCATCCTACAGATTTTGGACTTGCCAGCCTCCATAAGTGCATGAGGCAATTCCTTAAAATAAATCTCTTTCTATATATATACACATTCTATTAATTGTTTTTCTGGAGAACCCTACTACAAAGAGCTATTCTACATTCCAATGCTGGCTCAGGCTGAGAGTAAGTCAGGGTCCTATAGGAAGGATAGAAGCTTAAATTTTGGTCAAGTTCACAAGGATTTTGTTTCCAATGATCAGGGAATTCAAATAGTTCACCTAATCTTTAATAAGGCTAAAAAATGGGAAATTGGAAGATCTGTGTCAGGCCTTGTCCTAGGTAAACAAGGGGGTTATCCAGGAGTCTTATCTAAGTATCTAAGTCACACTGAGAAATGTGGATCTTTGCAGTAAATTCTTTCCTGGAAGACAAAGAATGAGAGGATTTATTTGACCATCAATTTTTCTAGAGCACAGGGCTCAGGTAAATTCATTATCATGATTATCTAAAATGAGTCTATATAAATAACTATTTTATAACTGTGGTGCATAATTAGGTACTGTAAGCCTATCAGGAAATATAGTACTCTCATTAATTTTATATTATTTATTTAAAATATCATTACTTTTTAAAAAAATTCTATTAGATAAAGTGTGTTCTGGTGAATACGGCATGTATTCCAAGAAACATGGGTTTGAAACTTACATTTATTTACTGCACAAATTTGGGCATGGTTTTATTAAAATTGAGATCACTTAGTACCTATCTGACAGAGTTTTTATGGCATTATATATAATCATGTATATGCAAATCCTGAGAAATAATAGCTGTTCAATAAACAATGTTTTTTTTTTCCATTTCATTCCTTACCCTTCCTTCCATGAGGTGACTTTACTGCATGACCAACACATTATGTAGATTAAGCATGAAGTAACATATTTTAATGGTTTGAGAAGAAGGCTGACTGGGCTGAAAGCTAGACTCTAAGCATTCTAGCTCCAAAGAAACAAACCCACGAAGGAAACCTCTGAGACTAAAATAGATGTGGCCAAAAATTACAATAATAACAGTATTAGGTTTATTATTATTCATCATCATCATTCTTCAGTACTATAAAATGGATGAACCTTGAAAGCATTATTCTCAATAAAAGAAGCCAGATACAAAGCCATATGAAATATTAAGAATAAGCTAATCCATAGAGACAGAAAATAGGTTACTAGTTTCCCAGGAATAGAGGGAAGGGGATATGGGGAGGCTACTAATGGGGAGTGACTGCTAATGGGTGTAGTGTTTCTATAGAGGGTGATGAAAATGTTCTGAAAGTGGATAATGGCTACGTTTACACAACTTTATTAATATACTAAAGCCCACTGAGTTGCACCCATAAAATGGTGAACTTTATATTATATGAATTATATCTCAATAAAGATGTTACTAAAAATAAAGGAGAAATAAATAATTAGTAAAAAAAAACAAATAAGAGAATTCATGGCCAGCAGACCTGCACTTCAAGGAAGGGTAAAGGAATTTCTTTGGGAAGAAGGAATATGATGTTAGGTAAAAAAAAAAATGAACCTACATAATAAAACAAAGAGTACCAGAAAGGAATAGATGAAGAGAGAAATAAAATTAATATTTCCTGAATTAATTGCTTTAAAACAGAACTATTTGTCCAAGACAGGCAAAAGTAGTAGCAATATATTCTGTATTTATAGCATAAATAGAAGTGAAATATATAACAAAAAACAGCATAAAAGGTAGGAGTGAGTAATCAGGTGCACAATATGAAAAGGCTCTTACACTATGTGTGAAAATGGGTTACCTAAAAATAAACAGAGATTAACTAAACATGTATTGCAAACCCTAGGGTGTCACTAAATTATTTTTAATATGTAGAATTAATGTCAATAAAGAAGATAAAATAGTCATAAAAATGCTAAATTAAATCAAGTGCAAGCAGAAAAATTGGAAAAAATTAATGACCCATGGAACAGATAAAAAATAGCTAGCAATATGGTAGATTTTTATTCACTCATGTTAAAAATTACTTTAGGGGCGCCTGGGTGGCTCAGTCGTTAAGCGTCTGCCTTCGGCTCAGGTCATGGTCCCAGGGTCTTGGGATCGAGCCCTGCATCGGGCTCTCCGCTCCGCGGGAAGCCTGCTTCTCCCTTTCCCACTCCCCCTCCTTGTGTTTCCTCTCTCACTGTGTCTCTCTCTCCTGTCAAATAAATAAATAAAATCTTTAAAAAAAAAAAAATTACTTTAAATGTCAGTGGTCTAAACACACTAGTTAAAAGACAATGGTTGCCAGATTGTATTAAAAAAACAAGATACAATAAATATTGTCTAGAAGAAGCTCTCTTTACATGTAAAGACATAGGTATACAAATAAACCATGAAAGTATTAACCAAAATTAAACCAGAGCAACTGTATTTTTATTAGACAATGTAGTCTTCAGAACAAGCAATATGATTAAGGATAAAGAGAGGCATCACGTAAGGATGAAAATATCAATTCTCCAAAAGGATGTAATGATCCTATATATGTATGTGCCTAACAATGGAGATTCAAAATATAGGAACTGAATAAAGAAAGAGTAGTAATATAGAACTGAAATAAATAGTAGACAAATCCATAATTGCAGTTAGAGATTTCAATGTTCTTTTCTCAATAATCAACTTTTTTAAAAAGTACACATAAAACCAGTAAAGATATGGAAGAACTAAATAATATTATCTATCAATCTGACCTAATTGATATATATTGAAAATTCAACCTAAAAAAAAAAAAAACAGAAAATCCACATTATTTTCCAGTACACATGGAAAATTCATTATGATAAGCCTTATTTGTGGCAATAAAATAGACTTTAACAAATTTAAAACAATAGAAATCATGTAACATTTTGTTCTCAGACTGTAAGAAAATTAAACTAGAAATCAATAATAAATATATCTTGGAAATCTCAAATATTGGGAAACTAAATATATAGGTCAAAAATGAATATCAGAGGAAATCTAAAATTTTTCTCAATTAAATGAAAATAAATTACAGTATGCCAAAATTACAGTAAAGGAAACCATCAACAAAACAAAAAGGTGACCTACTAAATAGAAGATATTTGCAAATGCTATATCCAATAAGGGTTTAATATCCAAAATATATAAAGAACTTATACAACCAAAACAACAAACTAATAATTTGATTAAAAAATGGGCAGAGGACCTAATAGAAATTTTTCCAAAGAAGACATACAGAATAAGATATTTGCAAATGACACTACAGATAAAGGGCTGATATCCAAGGTCTATAAAGAACTTCTCAACCTCAACACTCAAAAAACAAATAATCAAGTCAAAAAATGGGCAGAAGACATGAACAGACACTTCTCCAAAGAAGACATACAAATGGCTAACAGACACATAAAAAAATGCTCACATCACTAGCCATCAGGGGAATACAAATCAAAACCACTCTGAGATACCACTTTACACCAGTTAGAACGGAAAAAACTGACAAACAAGAAACAACAAATGTTGGCGAGGTTGTGGAGAAAGGGGAACCCTCTTACACTGTTGGTGGGAGTGCAAGTTGGTACAGCCACTTTGGAAAACAGTGTGGAGGTGCCTCAAAAAGTTAAAAATAGAGCTACCCTATGACCCAGCAATTGCACTATGGGTATTTACCCCAAAGATACAGATGTAGTGAAAAGAAGGGTCACATGCACCCCAATGTTCATAGCAGCAATGTCCAAAATAGCCAAACTGTGGAAGGAGCCAAGATGCCCTTCAACAGATGAATGGATAAAGAAGATGTGGTCCATATATACAATGGAATATTACTCAGCCATCAGAAAGGATGAATACCCAACTTTTACATCCACATGGATGGGACAGAGTAGATTATGCTAAGTGAAATAAGTCAAACAGAGAAAGACAATTATCATATGTTTTCACTTATTTGTGGAACATAAGGAATAGCATGGAGGCCATTAGGAGAAGGAAGGGAAAAATGAAGGGGGGGAAATCGGCGGGGAGATGAACCATGAGAGACTATGGACTCTGAGAAACAAACTGAGGGTTTTAGAGGGGAGGGTGGGGGGGGGATGGATTAGCCCGGTGATGGGTATTAAGGAGGGCACGTATTTCATGGAGCACTGGATGTTATACGCAAACAATGAATCACGGAACACTACATCAAAAACTAATGATGTACTGAAAGGTGACTGACATAATACAAAAGACTATAAAAAAAAGACATACAGATGGCCAACAGACCCATGAAAAGATGCTCAACATCATTCATCATTGGGGAAATGCAAATCAAACCACCATGAGATATAACCTTACATCTATCAGAATGGCTAAAATCAAAAACACAATAAATAACAAGTGTTGGTGAGGAGAAAAAGGAAGCCTCATGCACTGCTGGTGGAAATGAAAATTGATGCAGCCACTGTGGAAAACAGTATGGAGGTTTTTTAATCAAAATGTTAAAAACAGGGTTCAAGATGGCAACACAGGAAGACTCTGAACTCGTCCTCCACAAATTACACCTATTAATAGAACAATCCCTCCTGAAAAAGAACTGAGGGCTGACTAAAGGCTACTGAACAACCAAAGACATAGAGAATGGCAAGACAACAGTAAGACAGATGGAAACACAGTAGCAAAGGGAACCCCCACCCCCAACACTGTGAAGGGCAGTGGGGAGAGATAGTACTGAGGGGCCAGGAACAGATCCCTCTGTCCTTGGGCACAGAAAAAATGCCACCATTTAAAAGAGCAACTAGCATATAAAAGAGACAACACTAGAGTTCTGCCAAGCAGCAGAGTGACTGGAAAGCTCTCCAGGTCAGAGGGAAAAGAGAATGACACAATTTACGTTCCTACCTCACCTTAAAAGCCTAGACCAAAGCAGAGTCTGGACACCATAACAGGCCTGACCAGTTATCTCAGAGAACTCATGAATACAAAAGAAACCCAGGAACTACAAGCCTATACCAGCCCTAGTCCTGCTGATGATATAGAAAAAGAAGCCACAGTTTAAAAGGGCCAAGGAGCTGTAGAAATGCTCTCCCTTTCCACCTTAAAAGCCCAGACCAAAGCAGAGTCTGGACATCATAAGGGGCAAGTTTGGATGCCATAACTGGAGGGTACTGACACTGAAAGGGGTGGGCCCAGAAGACATAACTAGTGGATCTGATCATCACAGGGAGTTTGCAGCCTCAGCAAGTCCAGGGTTCTCAAGCCCACACCACAGTGAGATATCACCTTACACCTGTTAGAATGGCTAAAATCAAGAAGACAAGAAACAAGAAGTGTTGGCGAGGATGTGGAGAAAAAGGAACCCTCATGCACTGTTGGTGGGAACATAAATTGATACAACTGTGGAAAACAGTACAGAGTTCCCTTAAAAAATTAAAAATAGAAATACCATATGATCCAATAATTCTACTATTGGGCATTTACTCAGGGAAGACACTCAAAAAGATATATGCACCCCTATGTTTATTGCAGCATTATTAACAATAGCCAAGACATGGAAGTAATCTAAGTGTCATCAATAGACAAATGGATAAGGAAAATGTCATATATATATATACAATGTAATATTACACACCCAAAAAAAAGAATGCCACCTCTCATGCCATCTGAGACAATATGGATGGACCTAAATGGTATTATGCTAAGTGAAATAAGTGAGACCAAGAAAGACAAATACCATGTGACTCATAAACAGAATCTAAAAATAAAAAAAGAATAAAAAAACAAAAAGCAGAATCAGAACTATAAATACAGAGAACAAACTGATGGTTGCCAGAGCGGGTGGTGGGGGGTTGGACAAAATGGGTGAAGGGGAAAGGGAGATACAGGTCTCTAGTTACGGAATGAGTAACTCACAGGAAAAGAATGCAGAGCATAAGGAAAACACTTAATGATATTATAATAGTGACGTAATGGGACAGATGGTATCTATACTTGTGGTGAACATAGTATAAAATATAAACGTCTCAAAGCACTAAGTTGTACACCTGAAACTAATGTAACATTGTGTGTCAAATATACACACACTCAAAAAATTAATTAATAACAGAATTACCATATGATCCAGTAATTCCACTACTAGGTATTTACCCAAAGAAAATTAAAATACTAATTTGAAAAATTATGTGCACCATTATTTGTTTATTGCAGCATCATTTATAATAGCCAAGATATGGAAGCAAGCCAAGTGTCCATCCATAGATGAATGGATAAAGAAGATGTGTGTGTGTGTGTATGTGTGTGTACCTAGAAGGTATAATGCTAAGTGAAATAAGAGAAAGACAAATACCATATGATTTCCCTCATAAATGGAATCTTAAGGAATGAATAAACAAAAAGTAGAATCTGAACTATAAATATAGAGAACAAACTGATGGATGCCAGTTGTATTAAACAAAATATAGCAGCCATTCTTTATAAAAACTCTCAGACAACTAGAAATAGACAAATCTTTGAAATCTAATAAGGGGTAATATGAAAAATACCTGTTTTCCTCAACACTCTACTCATTCTCAATACTTCTGGTATTTCTGGTCACAAAATGCATGGGATTTTTTCCAAATCAAGCAATTCTCCAACTTTCCAACAGACATCAGCTGTGTTACCTACAATTTAACTCAATTCTGATGCCATTTATCTGGAGATAGCATCAGATCTCACAGGTTAAGGGTCCAGTCTCACAAGACTGCCTCCATTTCAAATGCCAATTGCAAGTGCAGATTATCACCTGTGCTTCTGACCAACTGCCTATAAATCAGATGTTCCCATACCCTCCCCATCAGGTTTAATTAATTTGATAGAACAGCTTACAGAACTCAGGAAAAACAGTTTACTTTGTAGATTACTGACTTATTACCAAGGATATTAAAGGATACAAATAAACAGCCGGATGAAGAGATACATAGCGTGAGGTCCAGAAGGGTCCTGAGCACAGAGCTTCTGTCATCAGGGAGTTTGGGGTGCATTGGGAAGGAGGTGTGTTCTGGTTCTCCTACCTGGAAATTCTCCACACCTGGTCCTTTTGGGTTTATATGAAGACTTTATTACCTAGAGATGATTAATTAAATCACTGGCCATTGGTGATTAATTTAACCTCTATATATCTCCCCCCCCACACACACACACACACACTCCACTCTCTGGAGATTGATAAGTTCCAACCCTCTAAACACATGCTTAGTTTCTCTGGCAACCAGCTCCCATCCTAAAGCTATGTAGGGGCTTCCAGCCACCAGTCATCTCATTAACATAAACCCAGGTATGGTGGATCACAGACCAAACTGAAACATGTAAAACAATAAAACTTACAAAAGAAATCATAGAAGAAAGTTTTGTGGGGATAAGTTAGGCAAATGTTTTTTGACATGACATCAAAAGTGTAGTTCATGATAGAAAAAAAGATAAATTATAATTTAAAAATTAAAAACATTTGTTCAAAAATAAAAATAAAAATGTTCTATGAAATACATTGATAACAAAATAAGAAGACAAATCACAGACTGAGACAAAGTATTTGCAAGTCACATATATGGCAAATGACTTTTATCCGAAGTATTTAAAGAACTTTCAAAACTCAACAAAATAAAAGAAAGCACAGTTAAAAACATGCACAAACAATCGTATTTTAAAAATTCTCAAATCCTCATAAACTTGCCTTGTTTTCCAAAGAGAAAGAGTCCCTAGGGTTGATAGTGTTTGTTGCCATTTTCACCCATCAGTTTGAGGCTTTTGTTCTATAGGGGAAAATGATCTTTATTGTTTTTCCTACCTTTCCTGCGGTGGCTGTAGTTTTCCTCCCCCAGGCATTTACAATGAGGAATGCTTTTTCAGAACTCTTGCTATTCGAACCAAATTAGGTTCATGGAAATCAGTCTTCAAATGAGTGCATATTCCCCTGACCTGTGTGACCTTAAAAGGTTATATATTCTTGAGACACCTGGTGGAACAGTCGGTGAAGTGTCCGACTCATGATTTCAGGGTCATGGGATCCAGCCCCGTGTCCGGCTTTGCACTCAGCATGGAGTATGCTTGAGATTCTCTCTCCTTCTGCCCCTCCTGCTCATTCTCTCTCTCTCTCTCCCTCACTCTCTCTAAAATAAATAAAGAGAGGGTGCCTGGGTGGCTTCATTGCTTAAGCATCTGCCTTCAGCTCAGGTCATGATCCCAGAGTCCTGGGATAGAGCCCCAAGTTGGGCTCCCTGCTCAACGGAGAGTCTGCTTCTCCCTCTCCCTCTGCCCCTCCCCCAGCTTGTACTCTCTTTCAAATAAATAAATAAAATCTTTCAAAAAAAAGAAAAGAAAGAAAGAAATCTTAAAAAAAAAAGAAGGTTCCATATTCTTCTACTAACCCAGACTTAACCTTTACCAGTTTGTTAACAATTTTAGCTGAAATCTTGCTGGTATCTGACTATGTCTGCACCAGGTGAGAAAATACTCGTGTACTGTCTTCTCTTGCAAACATCAGTTTTCTCAGATTTGGGGTTAATGAATTTCCAGTTTGTCCAGTTTTTTGTTGGTGTTATAAGGGTGTAAGTGGTGTTCTCCCCAGGTTTTTACATCCCAAATAAAGACTAGACATTCTACACAGATTTTAAATGTACTTTTTGTACATAATACCCCTCATTTACACAGTTCCAGATACTTTTTTTTTAAGTTTTTATTTTAATCACCCAGTGCTCATCATGACAAGTGATGTGGAGTACCAGACACTTTACATGTATTATGCCACTTAAGCCACATAGCAATCTATAAGTTAGGACCTATCCCCATTTTACAGAGGAGTTTATGAGGCTGAGAAAAATGATATAGTTTGTTGGTAATGGTAGAGATAGTAAATAGAAAAGCCTAAAATCAAACCTAGTTCTGCATGGTTCATGTCTGCTTTGTATTTATCCTCCTTACTATATTATATTGCTTCTTTTCAGAAGTTCAGAGAATTTAATATCCAATATTCTCTATTGCTACTGGTAAAAAATCTAACATTTCTTAGAAATGACAGGTGGCACAAGAGGGATGCAGAGAACTAAGTAAGGACTCATCTGTGCTGGCAGTGCTGACTCTGGGGGGTTTGGAATAGGAGTTTGACTTTTGACAGCTTTCTCTAGGTGAGCTGGCAGAAATAGGTCTTTGCAAATGAGAACTTTGCAACATAAAATTGATATGACCAATCACTTCACAGATGACTGGTTTCCCCCAAGAACAGGAGGCAGTTTGGATTAGTCACAAATTGGAGAGTGACACAGCAATCATTACAGTGTCTGAGTCCAGCTGCTAAACCTGGAGAGGTTAAGGCCACATCAACATCTGCCAAGTAAAGCTCCCTGTTTGTAAATCTGTTTGATGATCTAGTCTTTTCCTTTCCCTTTAAATGAGGGACATATTTGCCATGGCCAAAATTGAAGACATATTGGCACATATGATTTAGAAACCTGGCAAAAAAGCTGCTGCACTTAAAGTAAGTGCAGGTGTGCATATATTTTAAACAATTTGGTGGCTCATATTTTCCATTTACTAGCCCTAGCTTTACTGTTGGACCCTTCCAGTGGGACCTGTATTTAGTCTTGATGAATTAAGGTCAGTGAGGTGATATGGGGAACAAATGTGGTAAGTGTCTAAAAGTAATGAGAAGAGTTTGATAGATAAATTCAGGAAAACTTACTTATTAGCTGTGAAACTTTAGCAAATTACTTAACCTCTCTGTTCCTCTCTCTGGTTTTTGTAAACCTACTTTATGGTTGTTGAAAACTAAAGAATCAATACACATAAAGCACTTTAAAGAGGCCCTAAGTTAAGTATTATGCAAGTGTTAGCTTTTATTATTATTATTAAATTTTATGTTCAAAGTAATGGGAACAGGAGTGATCTCATAAAAATTTCATTTGCCAAAGATGCTTTTCACAATTATATAGCAAACATTGGAGTAAAGAGATGCTAGAAATGGCCTTATTGCTATAATCTAAAGATTGGATGATAAGGACAAGAGTGGTGGCACAAATGTTGAATGGAAGCACGGAAGCCAAAATATATTTCATGGGGGGAAATGGACAGATGTTGATAGTGTGAAAGATGAGGGATAGCAGAACTTGGAAAGCTGGGAGATTTGTGGAGCCAGCTGTTGTAATGAGAAAGTTAGTAAGGGACTCACCGTTGGCAGGAGATGGGGGGTACATTAAATTTGAGGTATCATTTAGATTCCAAAGAGAAATGTCATGTGGATGATTGAGAATGGGGGATAAAACAGAAAGAGAAACTAGCATTGGAGATGTATATCTAATAATTATCTATATTTAGGTAGTTCCTGAAATCATGTATATATCTCAACTTTTTTTAAAAGCTTCCAAAAGCTGTACTTGTTCCAAAATACAGACTTGGACTTGAAAATGAGAATTTGAGGATGAATAAAAAATGCTGATTTACATAAAATTATTCAAACAACTGAGGAGAATATGAGATGCATAACATAGTCATAATAAAATCAAAAAGAACAACTGCCTGATAGTGTATTCTGATCTCTACAACAATTGCCCAAATTACATTCCAATCTAGATATTGCCTCTACTTGAAAAAAGTAAACAATAATAAAGTACTCATTTTGAAATATTGTCATTCAACTAAAGTAAAACTATATTTGAAAAGTTAGCATTGCAATACAGTATAAAATAATATTTTCTCATTCCTTAGAAAACTGGTCATTAATGCCATCCTCTGTAACTCTCTAAAGACATATTTTGTTTTGTGAAATAGATGAATTACTGAAAAGTTGTATGAAAATACATTATATCTTAAATGTGTTGGGATAGTTAATAATTTATAAGGAAACTTTTATGTGATTAATCATAATCTAGTTTATCTGTGTAATTAACTTGAAATCTGATTTTATTTATTTACTTACTTGTCAGAGAGAGACAGGGAGAGCAAGCACAAGCAGGGGGAGTGGCAGACAGAGGGAGAAGCAGACTCCTCGCTGAGCAAGGAGCCCAATGCGGGCTCTATCCCAGGATCCTGGGATCATGACCTGAGCCGAAGGCAGATGCTTAACCTACTGAGCCACCCGGGCATCCCGGAGATCTGATTTTTTTAAAAAATAAGGCATATAGTCTAAAACAAAGATGATTAAGAATAGTGAGCTATTGGGTAATGTATATAATTGTTGAATCATTATATTGTACACCTGAAACTAATATAACACTCCATGCTAATCATACTTCAATAAAAAAAAAAAAGAAAATGGAGATAATGACATTAACCCTCCTAGGTTTCTTAAGAAAATTAAAGGAAATGATGCCTATAAAGTGACAGCATAGTGTCTGGAAGACACAGAATATTTCTAATAAATGTTTAATACAGTGTTTAAAACATGATAGTTATTGTTTTTGAGTTAATCAAACATTAATAAGTAGAGTATATTTTCAAAAGTGAGAAAAAAAAGAATAGTGGGCTATTATATGTCTGCTCAGCCCATCTACTTTTGTCTGGGAAAAGTTTGCTTCTACAACCACTACTAATACACAGTTGTGGGCTCTCAGAAGCCATTTATTTTACTTTGTGATTGCACTCCTGATCATGTCTAATTGAACCTGTGGAAGCCTGATCATAGTTACTCAGATGAGAATCTTTCCCCTAGGAATTTGGAATTAGGACTTAGCATTAGACTCTAGCATTAGACTCTGAGATAGCTAGAAATGTAACATGAGAATTAAGAGCTGAAGGGTAGCCATAGTTAACTGGATAGAAGGAAAAACCAAATAAGCCCAACTGAAGAAAAAAAAGAGAACAAAACAAATAAACAGAGATGTAAGCAGAGATGAGAGTTGGACTTCCTGAAGCCTTTTCAATCTTTGGCTCCAGTCACTCTCTGGAGCCTGGGTAAATATCTGCCCTTCAGCTCTCAGACGATTTGTTATCCTTACACTTTATTCCACTTTTTTTTTTTTTTTTTTTTTGGCCTAATCTGGTTCGGTTTCGCTTTGGTACTTGCAACCAAAAGGTCTTAATGGAGTAAATGGTATCAAGATGCAACTGCCAGAATGTGGAATTAGTTGAGTCAAGATTAGGTGAATCATAGTGAGGATTTATGTCTCTCTAGATGGGAAGCTGGCTATCCATGTAAAAAACTAGGAAAATGTTTTTTTAGAATATTGTCTCTTCCCTCTTGGCATAAGATTAATTGTACCCCATGGGTGATATCCAATGGAAAGTGGCTACAAATTTCAGGATAAGAAAATGTCTTGGTTACTCCATGCAGTGTTCAATAAGCTACAATAAGAAAGAGGATGGTTAAATCTAGGATTTTCGAGCTAGAGACATGGTTAAAAGTGAGATTATCTAACCTGAATCTCTGAAGTCTATATTACAGAACATGTCACATGTAGATTGCTATACTAAAATAGCCATATTTTTTTTAATTTTCCCTCTTTCTCAGAATAAGGTTGATATATCAATTGAGAAATGGTGGTATTTTGGCAATTTGAATGGGCAAATCTAAGAGGAGCCAGAAAATTTAGAAAACTCAATTCCAACATGTTCCTCCAGTACACCTTTCTTTGCACTCCTCAAAACTGATTTATTCCACCCAAAGTTAAGTATGTTCCACTACTTGTTAAAATACAACATGGAGGCAAGATCACAATTCTGAGACAAGAGTGCAAAAACGATTAACTAAATTGTTTATTCATTCTTTCATTTTAAAATGAGGTAAAGAGCACTACCACTCAAACTAAATTGCCTTGATTCTTTTCATGCATTCACTCCTTAGCTGTGTGATCTTAGGCAAATTGTTGACTCTCTCTATTTCTTAGTTTCATTGCCTGTAAAATAGATCTAAAAATTGTATCAATCTCATTGTATTTTTGAGGAATAATATAGATAAAAGGCTCCAGGCAACACATGTTATGTGGTAAGAACTCAATGAATAATTGTCATCATCATCATCATCCAATAATTATTTCTATGTCCCTCCCTTGTGCCAGTCACTATTCTAGGTACTAGGAGCAAAATAATAAAAAGACAGACAAGTTTCCTATCTTTAGACAGTATGTATTGTAGTGGAGACAGGACAAGACCAAAAATAAGTGAATAAAAAGAAAGATAATTCCAAATAGCATTAAATGCCATGAAGAAAATAAATCAGGATACTGAGATAGAGAGTAATGAGAGTTGGGGTGACAGGGTTAGATAAGATGATCAGGGAAGTCCTCTCTGAGCTATCTGAATATGAAACCAGTTATGAAACAAGTTAAGGAAGTTCTTCAAGAAGAGAAAACAGGAAATGAAAAAACTCTGATGGAGTTGGGAGGACTTAGTATATGAGATAAAGAGAAAACATGTCTGTACAGCTAGAATGTTGTGAGTGAAAGGAAAAGAGGGGCCAGATGAAGTTGGATCTCATGCAAGGCCTTTAAGGCCATGCTGAATGTTTTAATTTTATCCTAAGTTCAATGGAAAATTATTGAAGGGTTTTTAAAAGCAAAAAAATTAGTTTATAGGAACTAATTTATATCTTGAGAAAAACATAAATGAGGTAATTATGGATACCTAACATAACCCATTACTCATAATCAAATTTTGATCGACTCTGTTTTCTGGAAAGATATGTAATGCAACAGACTTAGTTAGCTTTGTCACTTATTAGCAATGTAGCCTTAGGCAAGTTATTTAACTTCTGGGAATATAGTGCTTTCACTGATTCTGAAGCACTGGGAATAATCACACTGACCTCACACAGTGTTTGAGGATCAAATTTGATACTTTATTTATTCATTCAACAAATACTTATTGGGCCCTTACTATGTGCCAGGTACTATTTCAGGAGCTGAGGATATAGCTGTGACTATAATGAATTCTCAGCTTTCATGGAGCTGACATTCAAATAGATAAAATTGATAACAAAAGCACAAATAAGTATTTATTATAATATGAGCCATAAAGAAGAATAAACCAGGGTGAGAAAATAAAGAGCAATCAAGAAAAGTTTCTCTGAGAAATTGACAGATCTCTTAGGCAGAGATCTGAATGAAAAGAGACCTTGAACCATGCAAATATCTGGGGAAGAGATTACTAGACAGAATTATAATTTCAAAACCCTGAGATAGGCTCCTACTTGGTATACTTAAAAGACATCAAGGTCTTCATGGTTTGAGGTTAAAGAACAAAAGGAAGAGTGGTATAGAAGAGAAGGTCAGAGAAATAATGTGGGGGCAAGATTATGTAGAACCCTGTAGGGCAATGTAAGAGCTTTGGAGAATGATATGATTTGAATTACTTTTTCACAAGAACACTGGCTATAGGGTGGAGAATAGGTTTCATACATTAGTAAGGAGGGGTTAGATGTCTAAATTCAATATTTTAGTCCCTTTGGTCTCTAAAGCTATAACCAGAAAGAAATGACAGAACTCAACTTCTGTGAATTAACAGAAACTGAAGCCTCCCCATGCTGACAGGTGTATCTGGAAACTGGATATCTGGAGCACAGCCTCCCCCATCTCTTCACAATATGGCTACAAAATTCTGGGGTCACTGCCAATGGCTGTCGTTAGTGTCAGTCTGTTGCCGGGGGAAGTGGGAGGTAGCAAGCCACCTTCTGCTCTAGAACAAGCTCTGAAATTTTCCTCCAGGATGAGAGATCTCCAGCCAGTAAACTGAGATCTGGTTTTAATCTGAGAAGCCTGACTGGCTTGGTGGAGGCAAATGTAAAATCTTTAGACATGCAGAAATCAGAAAAGGGAGAGAAACACACATCAAAAAATTTTAAGAGAACAGAAGAAAACCCCACCCAAGATAAGCCTGTAAACTAAAAGTTCACAGCAGGAAGGAAAACAGTGTTATGAAAAATTGATAACAAATGGGAGAATTTACTTATAAGGGGTTTCATAATATAGAACAATTTTCCATAAAGAATATTTAAATGAATATGTTTTAAAAGGAATTGAAGGAATTTTCCTAAACTGACAAAACATAAATAACAAAATTCTACATCCAACATCATATCTAATAGTAAAATTTGTAGGAGTATGCCCATGGATATCAGAAAATGACAAGAATTCCTGCTAACATCATTATTAAATATTTTAGTGGATAATCTGGCTAATACATGGGAAAAGAAGATGACATAAGGTTTGTAAGCATTAGAAAAACCTAATTGTTATAGTTGATCATTTTTTACATTGCAAGTCTAAAAGAATCTACAAATTTTTATAACTAATAAAAGGCTTAATCAAATTTGCTAAATATAAATCAAAAAACAATAATCATCATTACTATATATCAACCATGGCCAATTAGGCCATGGAATAATAAAAAAATATCCTATTTTATAATAACTAAAAAAAAACCCAACCCAGAACTATATTTACACATAACTTTGGAAAGACTCTATATCATAAACATGTTAATTTCCCCAACTTGTCCTGTAAGTTTAATGCAGTTCCACTCAGTATCCTAACATGGCTTTTCATGGAACTAGACTTAGTAATTCTAAGCTGAATCATATGAAAGAGTAAAGAGTAAAGATCTAAAATATTAATAACAATTTAGAAAATGAACAACATAGATGAAAAATGGCTCTACCATATATCAAGGTTTATGATAAAGTATAGTTTAAAAATATGATATTGGTATGGGGTGGGCAAACAGAATGAAGAACTAGAAATAGATTCAAACTTATATGAGAGAAAGTATATGAACATATGAGAGAGGTGGTATTACAGATCAAAAGGGAAGCATAGACCATTCAATAAACTGTGTTATGTAATTGGTTCCCCATTTAAAAAAAAAGATTCCTTTCTCAAACTGTACCTCAAAATAAATTACAGGGGCTTTAAAGATTTACATATAAAAACAATTAAAACCATTAAAATAAATGTTAGGACAATACTGTTATAATCAATGGCAGGAGTCTGCAAACTTTCTGAAAGAGCTAGATAATAAATATTTTAGGTTTATATATCATGCAGTCTGCATCACTTTTTTTGCAACCCTTAAAAATGAAAACAAACATAGGAGCTCATGGGTTATTCATAAATAGACTGCTTCCTGGAATTGACCACTCAGGTATACTTAGCTGATCTCTAATATATGAGATAAGGAAGGATAATTAAAAGAAAGAGAGTATCAAATTAAAAGATAGGTCAGATACTGGGTCATGTCCCACTTTGAGATCAGGTCATGACATCAGTCCCATCCAATCATATGGATTGAAATTGAAAGAGGAGTGGTTGACACAAATCATTCATTCATAATATGGCTAAGAAACCTACCTCCTCAAGTCTGGAAACACAAAGAGAAAACAAAAAGAAAGAGAGTCTTTTCCCAAAGAAAACCTGAAAAAGGTAGCCCTAATTGATCATCCTCAATTACATCTAGATATTTTTTATTATCCATGCTTTGCTGACTACCTAGCTACTCCCAAATTTATTTTTCAATATTCTTAGTTCTCCCAAGTAGAAGCAGGTTTGCCACAGTACTCTGACCGAGATCTAAAGACCTCCAAAACTCATGGGCATAGAGTATAAGAGTGGGGGATGTAAGGAGAGTTTCAAAATAAGAAATACCTTCAGTTCACTTTACGTTGGTTGCAAATTTCCAAATAAATATATTCTAAATGAGGTCAAGGTATATGGATGTGAATAAAATTTTAAAATCTATTTTCAGAAAACTTTTAATGTAAAATCTGTTTTCAGAGAAAACTATAAAAACATATGTTGTGTAAAGAAACACTGTCTATATATCAAATAGATCCAACTGATGCCTACCTCCTTACTAAGATTTAAAAATGAATTCCTCTCTCATAGTGATTTTAGGGAAGAGAGGGAATACAAATAGATCTTATATTGCTTAATGCATTTTTTTTTATTTTTTTTAATTCGTGTTTAGTTTTCACTTAAGGTACATGAATTTTCTTGACTATCACACTCAAACTTCCAGTATACAAAATGTTCTTGTTAAGTACAATATATCTGAATTTTTTTAATGTAACTTTGCCAAATACTGTAACATTAAAACAGGCCATTTGTGAGATGTGATTCAGTTAGCCCAGCCTTTGAAAAAAGGACAGAGCCACACAACTAGTATAGGGGATTAGTTGTAGCTCATGGCATTTTTTTTCCATATGTACTTTTTGATCTGTTAATCAAAGTCCTTGCATTTTAATACATCAATATTAAGAAAATTTCTCTTAGAAACATCAATTGAGTTATAGGAAAAGCAAAATATTGGTAACACTATAGGTACAAAAAATTGTTGTCTGTCAAAAAAAATGTTGGAAAATACTTACCAAATAGATGTTCTAAGGAGTAGACAATCCTTAAGCAGATTTTTTTTTAAATCTACAGTATGTTGTTCTGGATGTTGAAGATTCTCACCTGCCTGCAGGCAGGGAACTGGATATGATGAACTCTTGAGATTTTTTTCTAGGTCTGATCCTATCTTTCTAATCTCATGTTGATGTTAATATTAGGTCAGAAATGTCAAGAGTAAATTTCTCTACTCATCTTTGATGCTGTCCTCTCACATCACTCTGTCCTGCTCTTGATTGGGGTCATCCTAAATAACATGCCTGGGTAAGTTTAGTGCATCCCCTTTACCAATCTTATCATTTTGTAATTTTCTGATGACTAAAAATTTTATTTCTTCTTTCTGAATCAGGTCATGTAAAAGTAGCAGGTACTTGTGGCTCTAGTTATATAACTAGTACTATGTTAGGTTATTAAAAGATGATGAAATGACATATTGTTTATAGTCCAATGTAACCAATTTATGCAATAGTTTCTACTTGGGGTATAACGTGAAACCATTTTGGGCTTTTTCTCCAATCTCCACCTGCACCTGAGCTATTTTGCATCTCCCTGTCCTGTCCTTTAATGACAACTTAAGTAGATTACACAACTCCTGGTCATGTGTGGTTATGAAAAGCTTAGTTTAGACTAATTTATAACTGATTCAAATTTTCCTCTCTCCTATTGCTAGCCAGGATTGTGTACATACACAAACCTGAAATGGAGAGGAATGTGTAGTCTGATACTTTTCTCTTGCTCTCTTGCTATCTTTTTCACCTTGAAGTGGTCAGCCTCTAAAAGACCTACTCCTACTTCCTCCTCTAGGTTCTGGCTCTTCAGATGTGTTGAACGGTAGGATTATGATAGATAGATAGATCAATGATAGATTATAGATAGATAGATAGATGATGATAGATAGATGATAGATAGATGATAGATAATAGATAAAGGAAGATTCGAGAATAGGCAGGTGTCTCTTATTTAAGTGGCCATTGATTACTGTCTTCTATATGTGATTGCTGCTTCTCTGGCAAAAACTATATAGTCATCAGGGCTAGGATTATAGTGAGACAAGTGAGGCATTCTACTAGGTGCAAAATTTGAAGGAACCCAAAATACTTAGTAATCAAAAATAAATAATGCTTTAATGCATTTTTTCAGAAAATCAAAATTAATGCAAAAATCTATGATGGAGAATATATCACACTGGAATATTGGTCATCTGATGAAGGATTCAGTGTAAATGTGAAAATAGAGGGGCAATGACCATGCAGGATAATTCTCAATGATACTGGAGAGGGAATTTTATTTCCCAAAGAATATGGGATGAGGATTCAAATATGTTTATTTGGATATTAAAGGTAAGGTTGACCCAAAAAGCCTGGAGCATGTGGAGTTATTTAGGTTGTATATATAATGCTCCAATGAATAACTTTTAGCTTCAATAAATTACTTATTAAACATAGCTTCTTATCAGTGGGATTTCTGGGTTAAAAGCTAAGAATGTTTTATGACTTGTTTCTCAAGGCATAATCTAGTGGAAAGAACTTGGCCATTGGATTCAGACAGACAGGGGTTTTAATTCCTGCTCCGTCTTTGTTAATCTTAGTGATTCTTGACAACTTATTAACCTGTTGATAATCAGTTTCTTCACCAATAAAATAAAAGTAATGCTTCCCACTTGATGGGATACTAGATGCATTTTGGAGAACTGCCCTACAATTCCTTCACAGGGAATCTACTCTTTCCACAGTCTTTTGCTGAGCAGTCAGTGTACCACATGGCCATGCCCTATGACCATCCTTTTACTGAACCAAGAGTAAACATCGTTTATCCATAAGATGGCTAATAGTGTATGTGTGATGGGAAAATAAGTTTATCAGGATATCTCATTTGAGAAATTTGAATGAAGAGCAGAAATAAGCAATTAGCTATAGAAAGTTGACCTTTTTGGTGTTTCTCTTAGCAAAAGAAGTAACAATTTGGGGGGTATTTTACAAACAAACAAGGGGAGACAGAGCAACAGAGATACACAGAGAGATATGTATTGTGTGCATATACAAATATATTTGTATATACATAGAGTGAGAGACAGAGACAGAGAGTGATGCAATCACACAGACAGAGATTCAGGGAAATACATAGAGAGACAGCCAGGGAGATATTTGGAGAAAAATAGACTCAGTGATCACTCAGAGATATACAGAGAGATGACAGAGAAATAGACACCCTAGGAAACAATTGATACATACAGAGTAACAGAAAGAGATAACAGACTGAAAGCGACAGAGAGAAAGTGACTAAAGGAGAGAGATAAATAAGAGATAGATACAGAGCAAAAAGCAACAGAATGAGACAAAGGGAGAGGCACACAGAGTGAAATATATAATAGAGACCTAAAGAGAAAGAGAAAACACATTCTCTCATAAAAATATAATGAGAGTGACCATATAGACAGAAAATGACAGACACACAAAAAGAAATAGACAAAAAAGATATACAGACAGAGAGACGGACACAGACACAGGACAC
This sequence comes from Phoca vitulina, assembly GCF_004348235.1. NCBI lineage: Eukaryota > Metazoa > Chordata > Mammalia > Carnivora > Phocidae > Phoca > Phoca vitulina. Next base: position 1,423,050 of record NW_022589765.1, read on the forward strand.
AAAGACACAAATACAGATAGGCAAAGAGAACTGAAGCTGACTCAGAGAGATGAGACACCCTCAAAAAGATAGAGATAAAAGTGGAAAGAACACAAGCCCTGGAGCTAACTTAATTCCTAGTTCTCCTGTCATCTGGTCAGTTCTCTTTTACTGTAACTATGGAACCTTCCTAGATAGCCCTTTTACCCCTCCCCAGTCTTGATTTGTACTACGTTGAGTTTTCTCTTCCTAGAACCCAAAGAGCCCTTAATAGCATGATAGACACAAAGCCTGATTCAATGCCAGTGCCCACTAGTACTGTTAATGTTAGTTCCCATACTTCATGTGACCATGTTGCTTCATGAAATACCCAATGGTTTGACAGAGCAGTCAGCAGTGAATGGATATTGCAAGAAATTATTTGAACTAGGACTGAAGAACGGTCACTTTCTCAGAAACCACTGAATACTAAAATTAAACAAATAAAAAACAAACAAAACTATTTTTATCTCAAAGTAAGTAACCAAATAAACAAGTATTAAGCATTCTCATTCTCCTTTTAATCAGTTTAATCTCCATATCCAATTCCTACATAAGAAGATACTTCCATAGCAACCCTTCATTTCCTTTACCTCCACTTCTCCCTTTCTAAGAACACTTCTACCCCTACATTTCCTCCCCCATCCTTCCCCCTGACCTGTATCCAAAGTGACAATTTAGCAGTGGTGGTGATGGCTCAGGATCAAAGAGAGTACAATGGACACAACACACACACACACACACACACACCCGACTTATCTTGTACTGTGAAATTCAGTGCCTTTATTGAAGTCTACTGCTTCAGGGAAGTTTTCTCTGACCTCAAGCTTCCCTCACTCCCAGTCTGAGTTAAGCATGCCCTCATCTGTGTTAAAACTATTGAACTTTACAAAATGGCACAAAATCTTTCTCTACATGCTTATTTTCTCTACTAAACTTATGAGTTTGCCAAGGGATCTGTATCTTATTCTCCAATTTATCCCATATTATATAGTACAACGTTTGAAACACTGTAGAAATTTAATAAATGCTTGAAAAATAAATGTCTTCTCCAAATAAATTTATACCCCTTTAAACTCCAAAAATTTGGGCGCCTGGGTGGCTCAGTTGGTTAAGCGACTGCCTTCAGCTCAGGTCATGCTCCTGGAGTCCCGGGATCGAGTCCCGCATCGGGCTCCCTGCTCAGCGGGGGGTCTGCTTCTCCCTCTGACCCTCTTCCCGCTCGTGCTCTCTGTCTCTCATTCTCTCTCTCTCAAATAAATAAATAAAAATAAAATCTTTAAAAATAAATAAATAAACTCCAAAAATTTAATCTTAAGCTATTTATAAAATGAAAAGCTTTTAAAAATGTATTCTATTTCCCCCCCTTTTTTTATTATATTCAGTTAGCCACTGTATAGTACATCATTAGTTTTTGATGTAGTGTTCAGTGATTCATTAGTTGCGTATAACACCAAGTGCTCATCTCAGCATGTTCCCTCCCTAATACCCATCACCCTGTTACCCCTCCCCTCTGAAACCCTCAGTTTTTTTTCCCAGGGTCCATAGTCTCTCATGGTTCATCTCCCTCTCTGATTTCTCCCCCTTCAGATTTCCCTCTCTTCCCCTATGGTCCTCTGTGCTATTGCTTATGTTCCACATATGAGTGAAACCATATGATAATTGTCTTTCTCTGCTTGACTTACTTCACTTAGCATAATCCCCTCCAGTTACATCCATGTAGATGCAAATGGTGCATATTCATCCTTTGTGATAGCTGAATAATATTGCATTATATATATGTACTACATCTTCTTTATCCATTCATCTGTTGAAGGGCATCTCGGTTCCTTCCACAGTTTGGCTATTGCGGACACTGCTGCTATGAACATTGGGGTGCATGTGCCCCTTCTTTTCACTACATCTGTATCTTTGGGGTGAATACCTAGTAGTTCAATTGTTGGGTCATAGGGTAGCTCTATTCTTAACATCTTGAGGAACCTCCATACTGTTTTCCAGAGTGGCTGTACCAGCTTGCATTCCCACCAACAGTGTAAGAGGGTTCCCCTTTCTCCACAACCTCGCCAACATTTGTTGTTTCCTGTTTTGTTAATTTTTGCCATTCTAACTGGTGTAAGGTGGTATCTCATTGTGGTTTTGATTTATATTTCCCTGATGGCTAGTGATGTGGAGCATTTTTTCATGTGTCTGTTAGCCATTTGTATGTCTTCTTTGGAGAAATATCTGTTCATGTCTTCTGCCCATTTTTTGATGGGGTTATTTGTTTTTTGAGTGTTGAGTATTCCCCATTTTTTAATAAAGAAAATACCGAACACAAGAGACAGTATGTCACACCACTCACACTGGATAAAGAGCATGTGTTGTTGAAGGAGCCAAACTGAGTTTGAGTCCTTATTCTGATCATTTACTATCCATATGACCTTGAGCAAGTTACTTAACCCCTCTAAAGTTCACTTTTTCTCATCTGTAAAAATGGCAATAAGAGGACTACACATATAATTAAAAAGTACTGTGAAGTCAAAATGGAGTCAATAAATTAAAAAGGCTTAGAAAAGCACTTGGCACATAGTAAGTGTTCGATAAATATTAGCTATTATTTTCTTCGCCTTTCCTTAATGACATCAGGAACTGACATAAGTGTCAGGTTTATGCAATGCCTTAATAAAGTGATGCATTTAGAAGCTATTGGGATATGTAAGGGTGTTTATCCCTTCTATTAAATGGCTTCAGACTACTGGGGTTTTAAAATCCTTATGTCTATCATTTTTTTCCTTGCTATTAGCGGATACTTCTTGCTAATACCAATGTCTCTCCGTGGCATTCCCACAACAATTTTTAATATATTTAACATTCTATGGACTAGGAAAACATATTACAAGCTTCTTACGATAGTGTGTAAAGTAATAGATAAGGGGCTGTGAACAAAATCCTAATCAGAGGCATTTTCTTCTGAAGGAAAAAAGTATGTTATTGCATGGACATATTGATTTCTCAGATGCATTTTGTGTTTTCTTCCTAATTGTCAACAGAAAATACTCTAAGTTTCTGAGTAATAAACTTCTGGGTATCTCACTAGAATGCCACCTGTAGAAGGATAATATGGCATAGTAAAAACAGCAAAGACAACACAGATCTAGAACCAAATTTTGATTCTGTTTGCTCACTGAACTTGAACAATTTGTTTAGCATTACTGATCCTCACTTTCTTCACATTAAGAAAATAACAGTTCTGGAAAAAAAAAAAGAAAGAAAAGAAAAAACAGTCCTGGGGCGCCTGGGTGGCTCAGTCGTTAGGCGCCTGCCTTTGGCTCAGGTCATGATCCCAGGGTCCTGGGATCGAGCCCCGCATAGGGCTCCCTGCTCCGTGGGAAGCCTGCGTCTCCCTCTCCCACTCCCCCTGCTTGTGTTCCCTCTCTCGCTGTGTCTCTCTCTGTCAAATAAATAAATAAAATCTTAAAAAAAAAAAACAGTCCTAGAATAATAATACCTATAGGATTAGAAATTGTCTATGTAAATGTGCCAATAAACAACAGGGCTCAATACACAATAATTATTAAAGTTACCTTCTGTCTACCTATGATTGTCTTTAGATTGTCATCCAAATATTTAAATATTTTAACTTTCCACAACTTTATATTTCATTCTCTGAAATACCTCTATTTTAGTTTATAACAAATCTAAATATTTTACTGGATCAGTAATGCCTTGATAAAATGAATTATCTCAGTCTGCTTTTATCTTTTAATCTCCATTTTAAAAATAAGGTTGAATATTAAAATTTTAATCCAATATTTCTAAATTATTTACAGGTAGTTTCAGTAAAAGAATAAAAACTTTCATCCCTTTTGTTCTCTGCCTTGATTTGAATAATTTGAATGATTCTGGCTTGTAGGCTAATACTCATCCGCTATGTATTCTGCTGATGGCTTTCTTTGAACAGTTCTGTCTCCATCTGTCTTCAAATCTGTCTTGCATTTTTCAAATAAATATTAATAAATTATAGATTTTTTTGTTAAACAGACTGAATCTTAATAATAGAGGAAAATAAGATAGGAGTAAAAAGGAGCTATATAAAGTGAACACATCCCATGCCAATTAATATGACATCAGTGGTTTATCAATTTTTAGGAAACCAGTAAGCATACAGTTTATATAATGTGCATTATCTATTGCTTGATCTAGCTATTTTTTCAATATTTATGTACAAGTGGTGATATCAAATGTATACAGCAGGTTATAAATTCTAATTTAGGTCACGACTTCTTATTCTTGGAACAATAAACTACAATATTTATCATGTCACATACAAGACACATTGAGCCATCTTTTTTTGATCTACTTCCAAGTCCAGTCTAAACTAAGGCAGAATTGTCTCTTTCATTCCTCTCAAAGATATCTGAAAATTTAGGGGTGGGCAAGGGAAGGAACTGATACATTATGACTGGATGGTTATCTCTGTCTGACTCATTACTTTTTTTTTTAAAGATTTTATTTATTTGACAGAGAGAGACACAGTGAGAGAGGGAATACAAGCAGAGGGGAGTGGGAGAGGGAGAAGCAGGCTCCCCACTGAGCAGGGAGCCCGCTGCGGGGCTTGATCCCAGGACCCTGAGATCATGACCTGAGCCGAAGGCAGAGCCTAACGACTGAGCCACCCAGGTGCCCCTGACTCATTACTCTTTAGCTTGAGATGTCTACATTTTAAACTTCTCATTACTTGTCCTCTCAAATGAAATATATCTTTCAGATCTCTGGAACATATTTAAAATTAAATTTTAGTCCTTTAACATTTGAAAGTAAAATTTCCACTAGCTCATATTCATTACTGATTTTGCTGTGTCACCTAAAATTTAATTATAAAGATGACACTTTAATCCTAGTGAAACTGGTTGGCTTATTATAAGTAAGGAACAAAAATGTCAACAGATCAGAGCTCCAGAAATATTTTTTTTTATTTTTTCCAACAGAATGAGTTATATTAACTTGGAAATGTATGCAAAAATAAACTTCAAATGTTATTCATGTAGCCATAAACATTCATAAGGGCAATGATACCTGACATTGTAGTTCCTTTTTAGGCACTTAATGATTTGTTGGATCATTAAACATCATTCGCTCCCTGCTTTTCATGGCCCCACAAGCTAGTCATTAACTCCATAGTAAGGAATGTGAACAATGAAATTATTGGCTAATTACAGTTACAATCTTTTCTCCCCTGTTTAACGTATATCTATATAACTAATTTCAGAAACTTTATGATTTCTACTATTTCTGTAGTGACTGATGGCTTAAATGATTTTTAAATCTAGATGTTTTATAAGAGAAAATTGTTACAGAAACAAATTGGATATACAGAATTGCATTTTTCAATTTTTTGGAGGATAAACAAAATAAAATAATCCATATAAAATGATAATTTAAAACTAACACTTGAACAGTAGTGAGAAATAACTAAAGTGGAAAGCTATATTCGAAAAAATTTTTTCTTTTAATCATTAATTAGCTTAGTTTATATATTATGAATAACATAATGAATCAACAATTCTATATATTAAGCAATGCTCACCATAATAAATATAGTCACGATCTGTGACCATACATTATTACAATATTATTGGCCATATTCCTTATTCAATACTTTTTATCCCTGTGACTTATTTATTCTGTAGCTGAAAGTTTGTACCTCTTAATCCACTTCATCTATTTTGCCCATTCCCATACCCCCCTACCCTTCTGGCAACCATCAGTAATGATTTCACTTATATGTGGACCCCAAAAAACAAAACAAATAAAGACAAAAAAATTACTGCTTTTTGCTTGTTTCTTTTGCAATGGATAAATCAGTGGTAGGAGAGTACATATTCTATCATTTTAATGGCAATATATTTTAATGTGTATTTTTAAAGTAAAAATGTATACCATTTTATTTTATTATTTTTATTTATTTATTTTTGATGTAGTGTTCAATGATTCATTAGTTGTGTATAACACCCAGTGCTCATCACAGCCTGTGCCCTCCTTAATACCCATCATCCTGTTACCCCTCCCCTCTGAAACCCTCAGATTTTTTTCCCCAGGGTCCATAGTCTCTCATGGTTCATCTCCCTCTCTGATTTCTCCCCCTTCAGATTTCCCTCCCTTCTCCTATGATCCTTTGTGCTATTGCTTATGTTCCACATATGAGTGAAACCATATGATAATTGTCTTTCTCTGCTTGACTTATTTCACTTAGCATAATCCCCTCCAGTTCCATCCATGTCGATGCAAATGATGGGTATTCATCCTTTCTGTTAGCTGAATAATACTCCATTGTATATATGTACCACATCTTCTTTATCCATTCATCTATTGAAGGGCATCTCACCTCCTTCTACAGTTTGGCTATCTTGGACATTGCTGCTATGAACATTGGGGTGCATGTGTCCTTTCTTTTCACTACATCTGTATCTTTGGGGTGAATACCTAGTAGTTCAATTGTTGGGTCATAGGGTAGCTCTATTCTTAATGTCTTGAGGAACCTCCATATTGTTTTCCAGAGTGGCTGTACCACCTTGCATTCCCACCAACAGTGTAAGAGGGTTCCCCTTTCTCCACAACCTCGCCAACATTTGTTGTTTCCCGTTTTGTTAATCTTTGCCATTCTAACTGGTGTAAGGTGGTATCTCATTGTGGTTTTGATTTGTATTTTCCAGATGGAAAGTGATATAGAGCATTTTATCATGTCTCTGTTAGCCATTTGTATGTCTTCTTTGGAGAAGTGTCTGTTCATGTCTTCTGCTCATTTTTTGACGGGTCATTTGTTCTTTGAGTGTTGAGTTTGAGAAGTTCTTTATAGATCTTGGATATCAGCTCTTTACCTTTAATGTCATTTGCAAATATCTTCTCCCATTCCGTGGGCTGCCTCTTTGTTTTGTTGACTGTTTCCTTTGCTGTGCAGAAGCTTTTTATCTTGATGAAGTCCCAAAAGTTCATTTTTGCTTTTGTTTCACTTGCCTTTGGAGACGTGTCTTGAAAGAAGTTACGTGGCTGATGTCAAAGAGGTTACTGCCTATGTTCTCCTCTAGGAGTTTGATGGATTCCTGTCTCACATTGAGGTCTTTCATCCATTTTGAGTTTATCTTTGGTATGGTGTAAGAGAATGGACCATTTTCATTCTTCTGTATGTAGCTGTCCAATTTTCCCAGCACCACTTATTGAAGAGACTGTCTTTTTTCTATTGGTTATTTTTTCCTGCTTTGTCAAAGATTAGTTGACCATAGAGTTGAGGGTCCATTTCTGGAGTCTCTATTCTGTTCCATTGGTCTCTGTGTCTGTTTTTGTGCCAATACCATGCTGTCTTGGTGATCACAGCTTTGTAATATAGCTTGAAGTCAGGCAACATGATGCCCCCAGATTTGTTTTTCTTTTTCATCATTCCCTTGGTAATTTGGGGTCATTTCTGGTTCCATACAAATTTTAGGATTATTTGTTTTAGCTCTTTGAAAAATGCCAATGGTATTTTAATAGAGATGGCATTGAAAGTATAAATTGCTCTGGGCAGGATAGACATTTTAACAAAGTTTATTCTTGCAAGGCATGAGCATGGAATGTTTTTCCACCTTTTTGTGTCTTCCTCAATTTCTTTCATAAGTGTTCTGTAGTTTCTGGAGTATAGATCCTTTACCTCTTTGGTTAGGTTTATTCCTAGGTATCTTATGGGTTTTGTTGCTATTGTGAATGGAATCGATTCCTTAATTTCTCTTTCTACAGTTACATTGTTAGCATATAGAAAAGTAACTGATTTCTGTGCATTGATTTTGTATCCTGCCACATTGCTTAATTGCTGTATGAGTTCTAGTAATTTGGGGGCGGAGGCTTTGGGGTTTTCCACATAAAGTATCATGTCATCTGTGAAGAGGGAGAGTTTGACTTCTTCTTTGCCAATTTGGATGCCTTTTATGCCTTTTGTCATGATCTCTCCCCTTTCTTTTTGTTGTCTGATTGCTGTTGCTAGGACTTCTAGCACTATGTTTAACACTAGTGGTGAAAGTGGGCATCCCTGTTGCATTCCTGATCTTAAGGGCAAAGCTCTCAGCTTTTCCTCATTGATAATGATATTTGCTCTGGGCTTTTCATAGATGGTTTTTATGAATTTGGAGAATGTTCCCTCTATCCCTATACTCTGAAGAGTTTTAATCAGGAACAGATGTTCTATTTTGTCAAATGCTTTTTCTGCATCAATTGAGAGGATCATATGCTTCTTGTCTTTTATTGATGTGCTCTACCGTGTTGATTGATTTGTGAATGTTGAACAACCCTTGCATTCCAGGCATAAAACTTACTTGGTTGTGATGAATAATCCTTTTAATGTACTAATGGGTCCTATTACTAGGATCTTCTTGAGTATTTTGGCATCCATGTTCATCAGGGATACTGGTCTATAATTCTCCTTTTTGATGGGGTCTTTGCCTGATTTTGGGATCAGGGGAATGCTGGCCTCATAGAACGCGTTTGGAAGTTTTCCTTATGTTTCTATCTTTTAAACAACTTCAGTAGATTAGGTATTATTTATTCTTTAAATGTTTGGTAGAATTTCCCTGGGTAGCCATCTGGCCCTGGACTTTTGTTTTGGGGAGGTTTTTGATTACTGCTTAAATTTTGTTACTGGTTATTTGTCTATTCAGATTGTCTATTTCTTCCTGTTTCACTCTTGGTAGTTTGTAAGTTTCCAGGAAGGCATACATTTCTTCCAGGTTGCTTAATTTGTTGGCATATAGTTGCTGGTAATAATTTCTAATAATTGTTTCTATAACCTTGGTGTTAGTCATGATCTCCCCCCTTTCATTCATGATTTTTATTAATTTTGGTCCTTTCTCTTTTCTTTTGGATGTTTGGCCAGTGGTTTATTGATCTTATTAATTCTTTCAAAGAACCAGCTTCTAGTTTCGTTGATCGGTTCTACTGTTTTTCTGGTTTCTATTTCATTTATCTCTGCTCTAACCTTTATTATTTCTCTTCTTCTGCTTGGTTTAGGTTTTATTTGCTGTTCTTTCTCCAGCTCCTTTAGGTGTACTGTTAGCTTGTGCATTTGGGATTTTTCTAATTTTTTGAGAGAGGCTTGGATGGCTATGTATTTCCCCCTTAAGACTGCCAATGTATACTATTTTAAAAGTACTTACCTTTCATGTCATCATTTGATTGCCCTAAAATACAGTTGTTGTGTTTTGTTTGTTTTTTTTTCTATTGATGACTTCCAGATTATACTATAGACTAGAGGTCACAAAATGCAAACCACAGGTCACATTTACTTCACAGATTATAACACTTCTATAAAATTTGAATAAGTTGAAAATACTTAAAGTGGACTTCTAGGAGAAAACTAAAAGAAAATCTTTATGACCTTGGCTTAGGCACACCTTTCTCAGATATGGCACCAAAAGCTGTTAGGAGAACGAAAAGACAAGCAACAGAATAACAAAATGCTTTTCAAATCATAAATCTGATAAAGTGCTTGTATCCAGAATTTATAATGAGCTCTCAGAATTCAATAAAAGGAAAAAAATCCAATGAAAATATCAACAAAAGATCTGAAAAAAATGCTTTTCCAAAAAACATACAGATGAAAAATAAGCACATAAAATTATGCTCAACATCATAACCATTATGGAAATTTAAATTAAAACCACAATGAAATTTTACTACAAACATATTACAATGGCTTAGGGGCGCCTGGGTGGCTCAGTCGTTAAGCGTCTGCCTTCGGCTCAGGTCATGATCCCAGGGTCCTGGGATCGAGCCCCGCATTGGGCTCCCTGCTCGGCGGGAGGCCTGCTTCTCCCTCTCCCTCTCCCCCTGCTTGTGTTCCCTCTCTCGCTGTGTCTCTCTCTGTCAAATAAATAAATAAAATCTTTAAAAAAAAAAAAAAAAAAAAACATATTACAATGGCTTAAAAAAAACAAAACTGACAATACCAAGTGCAAGGATATAGAGTGACTAGAATGCACATTCATCAGATGGATCTCAAAATATTTTTCAAAGTGGAAATTTTGTATAGTCAAATTAAATTTAATTACATTTTTTATAGTTAAAACAAACTTACCACACAACCTATAAACCTCACACTTACATGTTTACCAAAATAAAATGAAAACTTAAATTTACACAAAAATCTTACACAAATTTTTATTAGCAATATTAGTAATTAGTAATATTTGTAATCACCAAAATATGAAAACAGCACAAATGTTTTATAACTGGGAAGTGGATAAACAAATTGCAGTTCATCTGCACAACGTAATGAAATAATACTCAGCAATAAAAAGCAACAAATTACTGATTACTACAATAACCTGGATGTGTGTCAAGTACATTATGCTAAGTGGAAGAAGCTAGAGTCAAAAGGTTATATACTATGATTTTATTTATATATCATTGTTAGAAAGATAAAAGTATAGATTCAAACACACGTACACACTACTTGCCAAATTCTAGGGATGTGAGGGAACAATGAACTACAAAAGGACACAGGGGAAATTTTGGGGTGATGCAACTGTTCTATCATGATTGTGGCAGTGGTTAAACAACTGTACACATTTGTGCATTTTCAGGACTTTACAATTAAAAAGGCAAATTTTACTATCTGTAAATTACACTCTTAAGAAGATTTGGAGAAAATGGTACAATAATTTCTAAATGTATTTTGCATACATTTACTGATGATTCTCTCTTGGGGAAAAAAATCTGACAACACTAGGACAATGTTTAGTTATTCAACAAATATTTATAAAGCATGAACAAAAAGTCAAGTACTATTCTAAACAATGACGTTGCGGGGACTTCTGGGAATATGGCAAAGTAAGAGGATCCTAAGCTCACTTTGTGTAATGGACACACCTAGATAACAGTGACATCAGTGCAACTACATCACATACATAAAACATGGAGGGGTACGGAAAAAAAATTTAGTGCTTTTAGAATAGGCTCAAATTTAAGCAACCATCAACTTAATATAGACTGCCATATGCATAAGATGTTATATATGAACCTAATAGTAACAATAAATCAAAAACCTATAACATACACAAAAAATAAAGAGAAAGGAATCCACTCATATCACTAAAGAAAGCCATCAAACCACAAGGAAAGAGAGCAAGTGAAAAGGGAAGTAACAAAAAAGAACTACAAAAACAACCATAAAACAAGTAACAAAATGGCAATAAGTACATTCCTATCAATAATTACGTTCAATGTAAATGGACTAAATGCTCCGATCAAAAGACAGAAAGTGACTGAATGGATAAAAAAGCAAGGCCCATCAATATGCTGCCTACAGCAGACTCACTTCAGACCTAAAGACACATGCAGATTGAAAGTGAAGGGGTGAAAAAAACATTCACCATATAAATGGAAGCAAAAAGAAAGCTGAGGTAGCAATATTTATATTGGACAAAATAGGCTTTAAAACAAAAACTGCAACAAGAGGCAACAAGGACACTACATAATGATAAAGGAAAGAATCCAACAAGAGAATGTAACAATTATAAATATTTATGCACCCAACATGGGAACACCTAAAGACATAAAGCAATTATTAACAGATATAAAGGAAGAAATTCACAGTAATACAATAATAGGTGATTTTAACACCCCACTTACATCAAGAGATAAATCATTCAAACAGAAAATCAGCACAGAAACAGTAGCTTTGAATGACACATGGGATCAGATGGACCTAACGATATATTGAGAATATTATATCCAAAAACAGCAGAATGCACATTATTTTAAACTGCACATGGAACATTCTCCAGAATAGATAACATATTGGACTACAAAACAAGTCTCAATAAATTCAAAAACATTAAATTATATCATACATCTTTTCTAACTACAATATAAAACTAGAAGATAATCACAAGAAAAAATCTGGAAAGAACACAAATATATGGAGGCTAAATAACATGCTATTAAGCAATAAATGGATCAACTGAGAAATCAAAGAGGAAATAAAAAATATATGGAGACAAATAAAAATGAAACACAATGGTCCAAAATCTTTGGGATGCTGCAAAAGCTGTTCTAAGAGGGAAGATTATAGCAATATAGGCCTACCTCAAGAAGCAAAGAAAATCTCAAACAAACAACCTAACCTACACCTAAAGGAGCTAGAAAAAGAACAAAAGAAGCCTAAGGCAGCAGAAGAAGGGAAATAATAAAGATTAGAGCAGAAATAGATGAAATAGAAACTAAAAAACAGTAGAACAGATTTATAAATAAAACCAAGAGTTGGCTCTTTGAAAAGATCAATAAAATTGATGAACATTTAGCAAGACTCATCCAAAAAAGAGAGAGAGAGAGGAGAGAGAGAGAGAATTCAAATAAAATCAGAAATGAAGGAGGAGAAATAACAGCCAATACTACAGATATACAAAGGATTATGAAAATATTATGAAAAGTTATATGCCAGTAAATTGGACAACCTACAAGAAATGCATAAATTCCTAGAAATATATAACCGTCCAAACCCGAACAAAGAAGAAATAGAAAATTTGGAAGGACCAATTACTAGTAATAAAATTGAACTAGTAATTAAAAAAAAAAAAAAAAAAAAACTCCCAACAATCAAAAGTCCAGGACCAGACTTCTTCACAAGTGAATCCTACCAAACATTTAAAGAGTAAGGCCTATTCTTCTCAAACTATTCCGAAAAATAGAAGAGGAAGAAAAGCTTCTAAATTCATTCTACAAGGCCAGCAATTCCCTGATACCAAAATCAGATAAAGACACTAAAGGCCAATATCTCTGATGAATGTAGATGCAAAAATCCTCAACAAAATATTAGCAAACTGAATCCAACAACACATTAAAAAAATCACTCACCATGATTAAGTAGAATTTATTTCAAGGATATGATGGTGGCTCAATGTTCACAAATCAATCAATATGATATATCACATTAACAAGAGAAAGGATAAAAACCAGATGATCATCTCAATAGATGCAGAAAAAGCATTTGACAAAGTACAATATCCATTCATGATAAAAACTCACAACAAAGTATTTGACAAAGTACGATATCCATTCACGGTAAAATCTCTCAACAAAATAGGTTTAAAGGGAATATACCTCAACATAATAAAGGCTATATGTGATAAAGAAGATCTGAGGTACACACACACACACACACACACACACATCCACAATGGAATATAACTCAGTGATCAAAAAGAATGAAATCTTGCCATTTGCAACAATGTGGATGGAACTAGAGTGTATTATTCACTAAGTGAAGTAAGTCAGTCAGAGAAAGACAAATATATGATTTCACCCATATGTGAATTTAAGAAACAAAACCGATGAACATAGGGAAGGGAAGGAAAAATAAAAGAAGATAAAAACAGAGAGGGAGACAAACCATAAGAAACTCTTAACTACAGAGATCTAACTGAGGGTTGCTGGAGGAGAGGTGGTGGGGGAATGGGCTAAATAGGTGATGGGCATTAAGCAGGGCACTTGTTGGGATGAGCACTGGGTGTTATATGTAAGTGATGAATCACTACTACACTATATGTTAACTAACTTGAATTTAAATAAAAACTTGGAGAAAAAATATCTACTCTCTCAGCAACTTTCAAATATATGATACAGTATGGATAGATGTGGTGATGGGAGCTTCTGGAAATTCATTTCTGATTGCTTCTATTGTCTCAGTGAAATTGGAAGAAAGACTATCACCTGAGAATGAAAAAGGGGAAGGCGGTGATAGAGGTTTGTGAAGAGTAGAGGGCAAGTGTGAAATAGTCATTTTGGTGAGTAAGAAGGTGAATGAATGCAACTTGGCCTTACAAATCAAAAAAAAATTAGAGAATCTTGGCTTACATTTGCACATAACATTCTGATTTTCAATTGCACCCTTTCATGTGTGGGAAGGGGGACTGAACAAACATTCACAAGAAGTAGCTAAATTTCAAGTGATGGTGATGATAACGATGCAAGCTGCTATTATTGAGCATCTACTATATACAAAACATTTTACATACATAAACTCTAATTCCCACAATAAAACTGGGAAGTTCTTAAGTATTATAATCCTACATTCACAGGGGAAAAAAAAAACCAAAATTAGAGAAGGTAATTTAGTTGAGATTCCACAACTAAGAGCATCACAATTATCACTTAAAATCAGTTGTTTCTTTTGAAAGAGCATTTGAAAGTGATCACCCTAATTCAGTAGCTTTTAGCCTTTTATCCTGTTCCAACACATCTGAGAAATAGGTAACATCTCATAAGTATCAGTGGAACTGTGTTTCCATCAGTAATAGGGAAAGAAGTTTGTGCAAGACCGTCCAAAGGAAGCATAGTTTGAAAAAAGAAGGAGATAATTTTGAAATGATTGAAGATCTCTCTTAGGACAAAAGAAACATGACTCTCACCTTCAGACTCTTTTTTTCAAGCTCATTCTCTTTAATGGACAAAACTAATATAAATCTACTTGTCTGAATATATTTTCAACTTGTAAAGCCATCTCATTTTAATCGTTGCCACTATTTTTGTTAGAGTTTTCAAATATTTATATAAATATGTCATATGCTTGAGATAAAATGTCTTAAAATAAGCTCAATAATAAATGCAAATTTCCTTGCCTAAATGAATGCATATTAAGGTATGATGAAAAATTGCAAATATTGAACAGCCCTTAATCAGTGACTATGGAGAACTTGTGGAAAATGGGAGTGTTGCTTCATGACTAGAAATGACACTTTACCAAAAATCCAAGAATGTCTAGAGAGATTGACATCAATACTCAACAATATTCTATATTATTAACATAAGGATGCAAGATCACTTGGAAAAATAAATGAAGACTCTTACAGCCAACATTGGTTCACTAACACTGTCATATAGGTTATTATTTTCTGACTGGTTGCTCAAAGAAATGGTGCATTTCTTCAAAATAGATTTGACTAGGCTCTTCAGGTTATCTTTGTGAAAAAGATTGAAAAGTATTGACTTTATGGTAGTACAAAATAGGTGAAAAAAATATCTACATGACTGCTACTCAAAGGATATAGATTGATTCGGGCAATTGTCCAGAGATAGGGGCCAATCACTTATCCTCTACTTTATGGAGTGGAGAACATCTATATATGTGATTTGGAATTCTTCTCTGAGGAAAATTTGTCACTTCATCCTCATTTATTTATTAAATCCTTTATTTGATCACTTCCAACCAGAATTATAAATGGCAGCTCAAAAGTATAGTTGTTTCTGGATGCAGAAGAGGAGTTACAAGTAAGAATGTTGCTATGATCACTTTTTTTCCTGCATTGTAAGTAATAAATCATGTTGCTATCACCACAATCCCCACATTATGATGCTGACTATATAGTGAAGGTTGACTTCTACCTTATATATTTATTTTTGCTGTGGTAACATTACTATGGATCTGACCAATATTATAACCTAACATTATTTTTTCATTTTAAATTAACATTTATAAAGTAAAAAATAAGATACTGAATGCAACAAGAGAATAAAAATTACCTTAAAATATACAGAGAATATTAATAAAAATAGACCATGTGCTAAGTCAGCACATCTCAATAATTTTCAATACAAGTTATACAGTATATGTTTGCTGATCACAGAAACATTAAACTAGGAATTAATACCAGGGAGATATCTGGAAATTTATAAAATATTTATGTTAAACAACACATTGTGAAATAAGTCATGGGTCAAAAAGGAATTCACAAAGGAAATTAGAAAAAGTTTTGCCTTGTATGAAAATGAAAACACAACATATCAAAATTTATAGAATGCAGATAATACAATACTTAGCAAGAAACTCATAGCTTTAAATGTTTATATATTTTTTAAAAGACTAAAATCAGTGTCTTTTATCTCAGAAAGATAAAAATAAATAACAACCTAAACCTAAGTAAGGAGAAGGAAGGAAATAAATTTAAGAATGGTAACCAGTGAAACAGAAAACAGACAAACAATAGAGAAAAATTAATGAAACCAAAAGCTGGTTCCTTGAAAATATAAACAAAGTAATAAACTTCCAGCTAATTGGTTAAGACTCAAACCAGAAATATGAGAAATAAAAGAGAAATCATCATTATCGTATATAATTTAAAATAATAAAGGACTATTATAAAATGTATTGCAATAAATTTGAAAACTTAAATGAAATAAACACACTTCTTGAAAGACTTAAATCACTAAAACTAACACAAAAATTAGAAAATATGAATAACCTGAATTCATAACTTATAATATTTTTACTAACAAAATTCAATGCCCAGATTGCTTCAGAGGTATTCTTTCAAATAATTAAAGAAGAAATAATACAAAACCCACAATTTTTTTCAGAAAGTATAAGATAAAAGAACACTTCTCTGCTCACTCTAGCAGTTTGATATTTCCTTTATGCCAAATCTAGACAACATTATAAGAAAATTACAGACCAGTATTCCTTATGAGCACAGACTCAAAAATCATTAAAAAATATTAGCAAATCAAATACAAAAAAGATATTAGACAATACCTTCTGACCAAGTGGATTTATCCTAAAGATGGAAGGGTTTTTTTTTATTTTATTATGTTATGTTAATCACCATACATTACATCATTAGTTTTTGATGTAGTGTTCCATGATTCATCGTTTGTGTATAACACCCAGTGCTCCATTCAGTACATGCCCTCTTTAATACCCATCACCAGGCTAACCCATCCTGCACCCCCTCCCCTCTAGAACCCTCAGTTTGTTTCTTAGAGTCCATAGTCTCTCATGGTTCGTCTCCCCCACCGATTCCCCCCCTTCATTTCTCCCTTCCTACTATCTTCTTTTTTTTTTTTTTTTTAACATATAATGTATTATTTGTTTCAGAGGTATAGGTCTGTGATTCAACAGTCTTACACAATTCACAGCGCTCACCATAGCACATACCCTCCCCAGTGTCTATCACCCTGCCAGCCACCCAATCCCTTCCACCCCCCACCACTCCAGCAACCCTCAGTTTGTTTCCTGAGATTAAGAATTCCTCATATCAGTGAGATCATATGATACATGTCTTTCTCTGATTGACTTATTTCGCTCAGCATAATACCCTCCAGTTCCATCCACGTTGTTGCAAATGGCAAGATTTCATTCCTTTTGATGGCTGCATAATATTCCATTATATATATATACCACATCTTCTTTATCCATTCATCTGTCAATGGACATCTTGGTTCTTTCCATAGTTTGGCTATTGTGGACATTGCTGCTATAAATACCAGGGTGCACGTACCCCTTCGGGTCACTACATTTGTATCTTTGGGTTGAAAATAGAGCTGCCCTAGAGATGGAAGTTTGATTAGGGAAAAGTTTTCAATTAGCAATAATCGCACCTCAGATAAAGCTCATTGGCTACGATACTGCCACTGCACAAAGCTAGATGAAAGTTTGATTATCATTTGAAAATCAATCAGTGTAGTTCTCCATATAAACATAATAAAGGAAAAAAAGCCCAGAGAATCATTACAACTTAATGAAAGATGTGCAAGGTCAAAATCATTGTTACACTGAAAACTATGAGATATTGCCAGGATAAATGAAAGAAAACCTAAATAAATTTACAGATATACGATGCTCATGGATTGGAAGACTCAGCATTAAGATATCAATTCTCCCTAAGTTGGTATGTAGAATTGATGCAATTCTAACCAATATCTCAGCAGTCTTTTTCATAGAAATTGACAAGTTGATTCTAAAATTTATATGGAAATGCAAAAGACATAGAATAGCCAAAACAATTGTGGAAAAAAAAAATGAAGGAATTATTCTACTTCTTCTTTCTATTTCTTCTATTTTTCTACAACAATCAAAAAAAGTGATATATTGCTGCAAAGACGGAGATACAGATCAATTGATGAGAATAAATAGTCCAGAAATAGACCTTCACATTTATGGTCAATTGGTTTTCAACAAAAATGTCAAGATAATTCGATGGGGAAAGCTTTTTAAAAAATGGTGTTAAAACAACTGGATATCCACGTGGGGGGAGAAAAATGAACCTTGATCATTACCTTATATACCCAAAAAAGAAATTTGAAATGGATCATAAACCTAAATGTAGAAGTAAATTCATAAAAGATATTTGGAGAAATGAGAGAAAATTTTTGTGAATCTAAGTCAGGCAGAGGTTCATGACATAGGGCACAAATGTCACAAATTATAAAGAAAAAACAGTTAATTTGATTTCAACAAAATTTAAAATGTCTTCTTTTAGAAAGACACAACTAGGAAAATGAAAAAGCAGGTTAAAACTTAGAAAATATTCACAATGCATATATCAAATAAAGGATTTATACCAAGAGCATATAAATAACTCATACAATATGACAAATAGATGAAAGACAACTCCCATTAAAAATAGGCAAATGATTTGAATAGACACTGCACAATAAAAGATAAGCACCTTACAGATATGCAAATTTTAAATGTTCAATATCATTAGTCATCAGAGAAATGCAAATTAAAGTCACAATGTAATATCATTGCATACTCACTAAAATGTCTAAAATTAAAAGGCTGACAAAATCAAGTATCCATGATGATGTGGAGCAGCTTCAGCTCTCCTATCCTTTTTTTTCCCATGTTTTGACATTTTTAAAAAATTTATTTACTTATTTATTTTTCTTTTCAACTTCCTAGTTAGTTAACATGTGGTACAATATTGGTTTTAGGAGTAGAATTCAGAGGTTCACCACTTACATACAACACCCAATGCTCATCATAAGTGCCTTCCTTAATACTCATCACCCATCTAGCCCATCCCCCACCCACCTCCCTCCATCAACCCTCAGTTTGTTCTCTATCATTAAGAGTCTCTTATGGCTTGTTTCCCTCTCTTTTTTTCCCCTCCCTTATGTTCATCTGTTTTGTTTCTTAAGTCCACACAAGTGAAATCATACGATATTTGTCTTTCTCTGACTGACTTATTTCACTTAGCATAATACACTCTAGCTCCATCCCCATTGTTGCAAATGGTAAGATTTCATTCTTTTTGATGGCTGAGTAATATTCCATTATATATATGTACTTATACATATATACCACATCTTCTTTATCCATTCATCAGTCAATAGACATTTGGGCTCTTTCCATAATTTGGCTATAGTTGATAATGCTTCTATAAACATCGGGGTACACATACCCCTTCAAATACTCCTGACAGGAATGTAAAATGGTACTTCCATTTTGGCAGTTTACTGTCATATGAAACATACACTTCCACTTACTACATGAACCAGCAATTCTGCTACTAGCTCTTAGCTTCAAAGAAATAAAAACAAAGTATATTCAAAGACTTATACAGAAATGTTCTTAGAAGTGTTAATTTATAATATACCCAAATCTTGAGATAACCCAAATATCCATCAACAGGTGAATGAATAAACCAATTGCAGTATTTCCACAAATGGAATATTACTCAGAAGCAACAAAGGAATACATGACTGAAACACACAAAAACATGGATGAATCTATAAAGCATTATGCTTGTTAATGGACTGGATGTTTGTGTCCCTCTAATATTCATATGTTGAGACCCTAAACTCTGAGGTGGCTATATCAGGAGATAAGGCCTCTAAAGAAGTAATTAAAATTATATAAGATAATAAAGGTGGGACTTTAATCCAATAGGATTAGTATCTTTATAAGAAGAGACACGAGAAAGCTCTCTTGCTCCCTCTCACTCTCTTGCTCACTCTCTCTCATGCTCTCATGCTCTCTCTCTCACTTTCTGCATAATGCACTGAGGAAAGGCCGTGTGAGAATACAGCAAGAAGGTGGCTGTCTGAAAGACAGGAACAGAGCTCTCACTGGAAACTGCCCCTTCCAACACCTTGATCTTGAACTTCTCTAGAACCATGAGAAAATAAATTTGTTATTTAAGGTACTCAGTCTGTGGTATTTTATTATGGCAGCATGAGCAAATTAATATGATGTTTGTAAAAATCCATATACAAGAGAATACATAACATATGATTCCATTTATATGAAGTTACAGAATAGGGAAAAAACTAGTGACACAAATCAGCTCAAGGATTGCCTGAACCTAGGGTCAGGTGGGAGACTGAATAGGAAGAGGTATAAGCGAAACTTCTGGGGGTGATGGACATGTGCTATATCTTTACCATGGTGGTAGTTACACAGGTTTATAAATTTGTCAAAACTCATAGGAAAGTATTCTTAAAGTGTGTATGTTTTGCTATGTGTGAATCATGCCTCAAAAAAAGCTTGTTTGGAAAAACATGTAATTGAAGTTGAGAATGCAAAAAGCCAGATTACATAAAGTGAAATAATCACATCAAAATTTCTAATTTCTATACATCATCTAGGATAATGCAACCTCCTTGGGGGCGAAAAAGACTACAAAATATCCAGAGGAATGCAAAGAAGATTCTTAGGAGCTTTCAAAACATATCCTATGATGAAAAATTGAGAGAAACTGAGTTGCTCAGCCTGGAACAGGAAAAACATGAAAGTGAAATAAGGCAAAGATAGATATCTTTAAATATTTGATAACTGCTATGTGGGAAGTTAAGTGACTTGGAGTCTGTGTAACTGCACAAAGCAGATATGGACGATTAGATAAAAGTTACAATGAAAACTTTAAGACTCAATATGACAAAGTACTTTCAAATAGAGGTGTCCATCAAAATCCTCAGACCCTAAAACCAGTGATTTGGTCAGGGGAAAGTGATGCCAATTACTGTCACTTTCCACAATATTTTTGAATAATTACCATGCAGTACATTAATAATTTTGAATACCATTAAACATATGTCAATTTAACTTTGTTGTGAGTTTTATTACTATACTAAACCTTGTTCTTGCATTCTCAGTTTTTTAAATTCTTATTACTTACAAAGCATGATCCTCCACTCATAAGTTAAAACAATTAGAATATGGCTCAGCAATACTATGTACTCTTGCTAAATGCTGTGGAAGAAGTGAAAAATTCACTGGATGTTTCTACATTGGGCTAATTTCTAGTATATTACATCAAATAGATATAACTTCTAATGTAAATATTTGAAAAAGCCATCTTTACATACTGACAGTATTATAGTGCTATCACAAATGATAAGAAATGGTGGTGCAGCTGAGGAGTTATTTATTGTGATAATTTGTGTTCCATTTTATTTTATTTTATCTTATTTTATTTTTTTAAAGAATTATTTATTTGAGAGAGAGAAAGGAGGGCAGAGGGAGAGGGAGAAAGAGAATCTCAAGCAGACTCCCTGCTAAGTGTGGAGCCCAACGTGGGACTCGATCTCCCAACCCTGAGATCATTACTGCTCAACCAAGTCACCTAGGCACCCCTGTGTTCCATTTTAAAATGTGAGTATACTCCATTTAGATGTCGGGGAAAATAAAAAGTATTTTTTATCATTAATGGCAATAAATCATGCATCAATTATACAATTAATTTCTTTGTTACTTTTGTTTTGAAACCAGAAAAAATTATCTACCAAATGTACATGAATTGCAAATGAAATCACAAATAGAACCTCCCACACACGTACGTTTCTATTTTACTTTTTTAAAAACCATTTTAACCATTTTTAGGTGTATATTTGGTGGTATTAAATACATTCATAATGTTGTGCAACCATCACCATCATCCATCTCTACAACTCTCTTGTAAAACTGAAATTCTGTATCCACTAAACAATGACTCCCCAATCTCCTCTCTCCCCATCCCCTAACAACTACCATTCAACTTTCTGTCTCTATGAGTCTGATTACTCTAAGTACCTCATATAAGTGGAATCATATAGTATTTGTCTTTTTGTGACTGGTTTATTATGCTTAACATAATGTCCTCAAGGTTCATCCCTATTGTATCCTATGTCAGAATTTTCTTTAAGGGTGAATAATATTCCATTGTATGTATGCCACATTTTGCTTATCCATTTATCTATCAATGGACACTTGGGTGGCTTCCACATTTAAGCTATTGGTAATAATGCTATTATCAATATGACTGTACAAATATCTTTTGAGACTCTGCTTTCTTTTATTTTTTAGTTGCGTTTTAATTTTTTTCAAGAAATACTCTGATTTAATATTGTTATCTAATATAAAGATCTTATCTAAGTTTTCTCAATTATCCCACTAAGGCCTTATATAGCAAAATAACAACATGAATTTTTCTGGTCCAGAATTGCATTAAGTGGTCATGTGTCTTTAGTTTCCTTTGATCTGGAAGAGTTTCTTAGTCTAGTCTCTCATGACCTTGACATTTGTGAAGAGTAAAGTCCAATTATTTTGAACAGTGCTCGACAATTTGGGTTTGTCCTTCCTATGTTACCTCGTGATTACATTCAGGTTCTGCATCTTGGGCAGGAATATCCCAGAAGTGATGTGTCATTCTCAGGGCAACGTGTCAGGAGGCATGTGATATTATGTGGTTTTAACTTTGATCACTTGGTTAAGGTGGTGCCTGCCAGATTTCTCTGCTGTAAAGTTAGCGTTTTTCTCTTTTTTGTTCATAAGTATCTTGTAGGGAGATACTTTAAGTCTATGTAAATATCCTGTTTCCCATCATACCTTCACCCATCAGTTTTGGTATTCGTTGTTGACTTCTGCCTGAGTAAACAGTTTCTATGACAACTGCCAAATAGTGATTTTTTCTAAATCCAGCATTCCTTTTACATTTATTAAGTCGGGATTCTACTTTATTTACTTATATCAATATGGACTCATAGTTTCTTATTTTATTCTATGAGTTGTTTGTTTCAGGAGTGGAGTTTAGTGATTCATCACTCACATATAACACCCAGTGTTCATTATATCAAGTGCCCTGCTTAATGCCCATCACCCACCCACCTCCCTTCCAGCAACCCTAAGTTTGTTCTCTATAATTAAGAGTTTCTTTTTTTTATTTTTTTAAGTTTTTATTTTTATTTTTTTAAAAGGTTTTTATTTATTTGACAGAGAGATAGAGAGCACAAGTAGGCAGAGTGGCAGTCAGAGGGAGAGAGAGAAGCAGGCTTCCCGCTGAGCAGGGAGCCCGACGTGGGGCTCGATCCCAGGACCCTGGGATCATGACCTGAGCTGAAGACAGCTGCTTAACCAACTGAGCCACCCAGGCGCCCCTATAATTAAGAGTTTCTTATGGTTTGTTCCTCTCCGTTTTTATCTTATTTTATTTTTCCTTCCCTTCCCCTATGTTCATCTGTTTTGTTTCTTAAATTCCACATATGAGTGAAATCACATGATATTTGTCTTTCTCTTACTGACTTATTTCACTTAGCATAATACACTCTAGTTCCATCCATGTTGTTGCAAATGGCAAGATATCATTTTTTGATGGCTGAGTAATATTCCATTGTATATACATACCACATCTTCTATATCCATTCATCAGTTGATGGACATTTGGGCTCTTTCCATAATTTGGCTAATGTTGATAGTGCTGCTATAAATATTGGGGTATATGTGCTCCTTCGAATCAGTGTTTTTGTATCCTAAAAATATTTTTAATTTTCATAAATTCAATTTGTCTATTTTTTTCTTCAGTTGCCCATGCCTTTCATGTCATATTCAAGAAATCACTGCCAAATCCAATGTCATGAAGCTTTTGCCTTATGTTTTCTTCTGAAAGTTTTATAGTTTTAGGCCTCACATTTAGGTCTTTGGTCCATTTTGAGTTAATTTTTGTATATGGTGTTAAAGTTGCAACTGCATTCTTTTGCTTGTGAATATCTAGCTTTTCCAGAACCATTTGTTTGAAAAGACTCTCCTTTCCCCATTGAATGGTTCTTGGCAACCCTGTCAAAAATCAGTTGAATATGGAAGTAAGGGTTTATTTCTGGGCTTTCCATTCTATTCCATTGATCTATGTCTGTCTTTATGTTGGTACCCCACTGTTTCAATTACTGTAACTTTGTAGTAAGTTTTGAAATCAAGAAGTGTGTGTCCTACAGCTTTATTCTGCTTTTTCAAGATTGTTACAGTGATTTGGGGTCCCTTGAAATTTCATATGAATTTTAGGATGGTTTTCCTATTACTACAAAAATGTCATTGGGAATTTGAGAGATTGCACCAAAACTCTGGATCACTTTGAGGTATACGGACATGTTAACAATAATAAGTCTTCCAATCCACAAACATGGAATATTTTTCCATTTATTTATGTCTTATTTAATTTCTTTCAGCAATATTTTATGGTTTTCATATTACAAGTGTTTCATCTCCTTGGTTAAGTTTATTCCTAAGTATTTTATTCTTTTGATGCTATTATAAATGGAATTGTTTTCTTAATTTTCTATTCAGATTTTCATTGTTAGTGTATAGAGATGCAACTGATTTTTGTATGTTAATTTTGTATTCTGAAATGTAACTGATTTTGTTTATTAGTTCTAAGAGTTTTTTTGTGTAGTCTTTATAATATGCTATATATAAGAATATGTCATCTGCAAACAGAGACAATTTAACGTCCTCCTTTCCAATTTGGATGCCTTTTTTTCTTTTTCTTTCCTGATTGTTCTGACTTGGATTTCCAGTGCTATGTTGAACAGAAGTGGTGTGAGTGGGCATCCTTGTTTTGTTTCATATCTTAGAGGAAAACTTTCCATTTTTCATTGTTGAGTATGATGTTAGCTGTGGGGTTTTCCTATATGCCCTTTATTTTATTAAGATCTTTCCATACTTAATTTGTCAAGCATTTTTATCATGAAAGTGTTGAATTTTCTCAAATGCTTTTTATGCTTGTATTGAGATGATCATATGATTTTTGTCCTTTATTCTGTTAATGTGATATATCACATTTAATGATTCATATATGCTAAACCATCTTTGCATCCCAGGGATAAATCCAATTTAATCATGGTATATAATCCTTTTAATGTGCTGTTGATTTTAGTTTGTTAATCTTGTTAAGGATTTTTGCATCCTTGTTCTTCAGGGATATTGGCCTGTAGTTTTCTCTTCTTGCCTTTGCTAGCAGGGTGAAGCTGGCTTCATAAAATAAATTTGGAAGAGTTCTGTCTTTCTCTATTTTTTGAAGAGTTTAAGAAGGGTTATTATTAATTCTTCTTTAAATGCTTGGTAAAATTTGCCTGTGAAATCATCTGTTCCTGGGCTTTTTCTCTATTAGGAGGGTTTTTATTACTAATTCAATTTCCTTATTTGTTATTGGTTCAGATTCAGTCTTGGTAGGTTGTATGTTTCTAAGAATTTACCCATTTCTTCTGCATTGTCAAATATGTTGGTATACAATTGTTCATAATCATCCCTTACGATCATCCCTTATGATCGTCCCTTATAATCATTTTTATTTCTGTGGGATCAGTTGTGATATCTTCTCTTTCATTTCTGATTTTAGTCTTTTTTTAGTCTAATTAAATATTTGTCAATATTATCTCTTCAAGAAACCAACTCAGTTTTGTCAAATTTTTAGAGTATTTCTATTTCTTATTTCATTTATTTCTGCTCTATATTATTTCCTTCCTTCTGCTGACTTTAGGTTTAGCTTATTTTTCTTGTTCTGTTCCTTGACATGCAATTTGACTGCTTGAGATCTTTCTTCCTTATTTAATATAGACTTCTATCAACATAAACTTCCAAGTACTGATTTTGCTATATCCCATAAGTTTTGGTATGTTCTGTTTTCATTTTTGTCTCAAGAAATTTTCTAATTTCCCTTTTGATTTCTTCTTTGACCTAATGGTTGTTTAAAAGTGTTTTTATTTGTTTTTATTTTTTAAAATTTTTTTATTTTATGTTATGTTAATCACCATACATTACATCATTAGTTTTTGATGTAATGTTCCATGATTCATTGTTTGCATATAACACCCAGTGCTCCATTGAGTACGTGCCCTCTTTAATTTCCTTGCATTTGTGAGTTTTCCCAATTTTCTTTTGTTATTGATTTCAGGTTTTACTCCATGTCAGATCAAACCAAATGTCTATAAACAGAAGACTGGATAAACAAATCAATATATATCCATACAATGGTTTACTATAGAACAATGAAACTGAATAAGTCATAATTATGTGCAACAACATGGATGAATATTTCAAACATAATGTTGGTAAAAAAACAAACTACAACAGTTTGTACTGTATGATTTAAGTCATATAACAGCTCAGAAGAAAACTAATCTATGGTGTTAGAAGTAAGGACAGTGGTTGCTTTGGGGGAAGAGGGCAGAGGTAGTTATTGGGAGGTAGACAAGAGTGACTGGTGTGCTGGTAATGCTCTATTTCCTGATCTAGGGATAGTTACATGAATGTATTAACTTTTTCATAATTAATTGAGTTATGATTTGTGTACTTTGAACAATTCAATAAAAAATTAAATATATATAAAGACAGTAGACAAGTATTAGCAAGTTTACTGGAAATTAATCATTTTCTGAATTTCAGATTTAGATATAGAATTGTACAATTGACTGGTCATAAGTGATAGGGTTCTTTAGAATTTTGCTACAGCAGTCCAAAGAGAGTGTGAGGGAGAGAAAGGGGGAGAAACATGGAGTTTCTTGAAGTTTAGACTTGGAAGGTGCCCCTCTTGGTAGCATTAGGACTTCTGAAATAGGAATGTTTAGAGTAGTTTATAGGAATAATGGTTAAAACTCTTGATGGAAAATGTCTTGAAACTGAAGCAAAAGTGCATTTGGGCTGCCACTAACACTTCTTAAAATCAGACACTTAAAAAATAGCAATATGGGGCGCCTCGGTGGCTCAGTCATTAAGCGTCTGCCTTCAGCTCAGGTCATGATCCCAGGGTCCTGGGATCGAGTCCCACATCGGGCTCCCTGTTCAGTGAGAAGCCTGCTTCTCCCTCTCCCACTGCCCCTGCTTGTGTTCCTTCTTTCGCTGTCTCTCTCTCTCTCTGTTAAAAAATAAATAAAATCTTCCAAAAAAATAGCAATATGTATCTGATTAATTCAATTTTTATATGCAGGTAGTCAGTTTCAGTGCTGAATACCTTCTATTTTAGAGCAATCATCCTTAACTTTAAGATAGGAAGCATATGCTACCCATTTTTCAATAGAAATATTCAGGTTATGTAAATGGAATCACTTCTCTAATTTCTCTTTCTACAGTTGCGTTGTTAGTGTATAAGAAGGCAACTGATTTCTGTGCATTGATTTTGTATCCTGCCACATTACTGAACTGCTTTATGAGTTCTAGTAATTTGGGGTGGAGTCTTTTGGGTTTTCCACATAAAGAATCATGTCATCTGCGAAAAGAGAGAGTTTGATTTCTTCTTTGCCAATTTGAATACCTTTTATTTCTTTTTGTTGTCTGATTGCTGTTGCTAGGACTTCTAGTACAATGTTGAACAATAGTGGTGAGAGTGGGCATTCATGATGTGTTCCTGATCTTAAGGGAAAAGCTTTTCCCCATTGAGGATGATATTCGCTGTGGGTTTTTCATAGACGGATTTTATGAACTTGAGGAATGTTCCCTCTATCCCTATACTCTAAGAGTTTTAATCAGGAAAAGATGTTGTATTTTGTCAAATGCTTTTTCTGCATCAATTGAGAGGACCATATGGTTCTTCTCTCTCCTCTTATTAATGTATTCTATAGCATCAAAAACCATAAGATACCTCAGAACAAACCTAACCAAAGAGGTAAAGGATCTACACTCTAGGAACTACAGAACACTCATGAAAGAAATTGAAGAAGACACAAAAAGATGGAAAAACATTCCATGCTCATGGATTGGAAGAATAAATATTGTTAAAATGTCTATGCTACCCAGAACAGTCTATACCTTCAATGCCATCCTGATCAAAATTCCAATGACATTTTTCAAGGTGCTGGAACAAACAATCCTAAAATTTTATGGAATTGGAAAAGAACCCGAATTGCCAAGGAAATGTTGAAAAAGAAAAACAAAGCTGGGGGCATCACGTTGCCTGATTTCAAGATATATAACAAAGCAGTGATCACCAAGACAGCATGGTACTGGCACAAAAACAGACATATAGACCAATGGAACAGAATAGAGAGCCCAGATATGGACCCTCAACTCTATGGTCAAATAATATTCGACAAAGCAGGAAAAAACATGCAATGGAAAAAAGACAGTCTCTTCAATAAATGGTGCTGGGAAAATTGCACAGCCACATGCAGAAGAATGAAACTCGACCATTCTCTAACACCATTCACAAAGATAAACTCAAAGAGGATGAAAGACCTCAATGTGAGACAGGAATCCATCAAAATCCTAGAGGAGAACATAGGCAATAACCTCTTTGACATCAGCCACAGCAACTTCATTCAAGATACATCTCCAAAAGCTAGTGAAACAAAAGCAAAACTGAACTTTTGGGACTTCATCAAGATAAAAGCTTCTGCACAGCAAAGGAAGCAGTCAACAAAACAAAGAGGCAACACACAGAATGGGAGAAGATATTTGCAAAGGACATTACAGATAAAGGGCTGGTATCCAAGATCTATAAAGAACTTCTCAAACTCAACACCCAAAAAACAAATAACCAAGTCCAAAAATGGGCAGAAGACATGGACAGACACTTCTCCAAAGAAGACATACAAATGGCTAACAGACATGAAAAAATGTTCATCATCATTAGCCATCTGGGACATTCAAATCAAAACCACATTGAGATACCACTTCACACCAGTTAGAATGGCAAAAATTGACAAGGCAAGAAACCACAAATGTTGGACAGGTTGTGGAGAAAGGGGAACCCTCTTACACTGTTGGTGGGAGTGCAAGTTGGTACAACCACTTTGGAAAA
Source organism: Phoca vitulina (assembly GCF_004348235.1). Classification (NCBI taxonomy): domain Eukaryota; kingdom Metazoa; phylum Chordata; class Mammalia; order Carnivora; family Phocidae; genus Phoca; species Phoca vitulina. The sequence goes on from NW_022589765.1 coordinate 1,451,831, forward strand.
CAGTGTGGAGGTGCCTCAAAAAATTAAAAATAGAGCTACCCTATGACCCAGCAATTGCACTCCTGGGTATTTACCCCAAAGACACAGATGTAGTGAAAAGAAGGTCCATATGCACCCCAATGTTCATAGCAGCAATGTCCGCAGTAGCCAAACTGTGGAACGAGCCAAGATGCCCTTCAACAGACGAATGGATAAAGAAGATGTGGTCTATATATACAATGGAATATTACTCAGCCATCAGAAAGGATGAATACCCAAGTTTTACATCCACATGGATGGGACTGGAGGAGATTATGCTAAGTGAAATAAGTCAAGCAGAGAAAGTCAATTATCATATGGCTTCACTTATTTGTGGAACATAAGGGATAGCATGGAGGACATTCGAAGGAAGGGAAAAATGAAGGGGGAGAATCGGAGGAGGAGATGAACCATGAGAGACTATGGACTCTGAGAAACAAACTGTGGGTTTTAGAGGGGAGGGCAGTGGGGGGATGGGTTAGCCCGGTGATGGGTATTAAGGAGGGCATCTACTGCATGCAGCACTGGGTGTTATACGAAAACAATGAATTGTGGATCACTCCATCAAAAACTAATGATGTATTGTATGATGACTAACATAATAAAATAAAATTTAAAAATGAGAGAGATTCTCTGCTTAAAGAAAAAAGAAATATTCAGGATATGGTGTTAGATTTTTTCCAATAAGAGTTACAAATCAACCTATGTTATGGACATTATTTTGATTTGTAAATGCTTTTATTCTGTTCTTCCAAGTCTCAGTATCTTTCCCATAGACAGCAGACGATTTCAAGAAATGTCCCATTGTCATTCTTTCTTGTTTTTCTTATTTTGAGAAATAATGTTATTTTTATCAAATATAATGCTCATATTTCAAGTATGTTATATACATACTTATGTAACTTTATTCCTAATATCACAATTACTATGGTATCTTACATGAGTTTTAATTTCAATATGTTGATGTTTTATGAAAATGATTTAGGTTAATTTTGCTGTGTTGGGTGTTCCCCTATGCTGATCAAGCATAGGGTGTTCCCCTATGCTGATCAATCTATGATCTTCAATGCTGGTAGAAAAAAAAAACTTCATGATTAAATATGTATTGTAAAGGAAAGGGGAAGTAGTAGATAATTTTTAAAAAATCAATTGAGACTGATCATTAGTGTGCCCTATCATTGCAAAGCCAAAGCTAATCTGAATTTGTGAAAAATCTGAGTCAGAATTTTCTAAAGTACATTCTATGATATTCTATTAGCTACCAACAATGTTGGTATTTTTCCAGAACACTGAATGTAAAATGTTGATCTAAGTAAATAACTAAAAATAAGACAATATGACCTCAAAGCTGGAAAGGCTCTTAAAGAAGTGTTTATCAAAATCTCCTGAGGTACATGCTAAAAATGCAGATAAGACTCCATCTCCAGTGTTGCTGAATAAGGCCTCTATATTTTAATAGGTTTCCTTAAGAATTCTTATGTGTATTAAATCTTGACAACTACTCTTTTAGAGAACCACAGTCTATTGTGGCTTTCTCATCTTCTATATGAAGAACTGATTACTCCCACATAGAACAGACACAGGATGCTAACAGAGTTTTTTCAAGCTTTTAATCTTTCCACAATGCCGTGATGCTCCCTATGGAAATTTATCATTCACAGATACTTTTACAAATAATATTGTAATGTATTCCTTCAATATCCTAACAGGTAGGAATGTCGGGTAATTATTTAACCCACTGCACAGATATGTTTATATGTATGTATGTATGGATGGATGGATGGATGGATGGATATTCATGGAACCAGTATCTTGAATAAGCTGGACTTTGTAGAGTAAGCTTTTGAATAGTTTTTGTTTTCTTGCCTCTTTGTGAGGGATGTTGTGTTGTACTGTTCACTTCCCCCTTCTGAGTGGAAGTACTTTAGCTCCCAAGAGTGTAGGCTGCTGAGTGGCTCACCACTGAGTCTCAGACAAGGCATTGCCTTGAACAGGTCCCACCCACTCCCCAGGGGCAACCTGAGTACAATAACTGGTTGATGCCTGTGTCACAAAGGCTCAGCTGTCTTGCTTCAATCTGGAACAATCTGGAAAGGCCATGCCAGTTCCAGAGCTTTCTGTCAGAATGGTTAAGGCCTTTGTTGCTACCGTTTGACTCCACTCTCTACCCAGTCTTTCATTCCTCACCCCTCACAGATATTCCCCCAAGCACTTTCCAATAAATCTCCTACATATGAATTTCTATTTTTTTAAGTTTCAAGTTTTTATTTAAATTCCAGTTAGTTAACATACAGTGTAATATTAGTTTCAGAGAATTCAGTGATTTATCACTTATATACAACACCCACTGCTCATCACAACAAGTGCCCTCCTTAGTACCTACTACCTATTTAACCCATTCCCCCACCCACCTCCCCTCCAACATCTCTCAGTTTGTTCTCTATAGTTAAGAGGGTGGTTTTTTTTTGTTTTTGTTCTTTTTAAGGAATCTGTTTTTGGTTTGCCTCTTTTTTCCCCCTATGTTCATTTGTTTTGTTTCTTAAAGTTCACATATCAGTGAAATCATATGGTATTTGTCTTTCTCTGACTTACTTGTTTCACTTAGTGTAATATTCTGTAGCTCCATCCACATCACTGCAAATGGCAAGATTTCATTCTTTCTTATGGCTGAGTAATATTCCATTGTGTGTGTGTGAAAAAAATATATATATATATTCCCCACAACTTCTTTATCCATTCATCAGTCAATGGATACTTGGGCTGTTTCCATAATTTGGCTATTGTAGATAATGCTGCTATAAACATCGGGGTGCATGTGTTCCTTTGAATCAATATTTTTGTATCGTTTAGGTAAATACCTAGTAGTGCAATTGTTGGGTCATAGGGTAGTTCTATTTTGAACTTTGTGAGGAACCTCCATACTATTCTCCAGATTGGCTGCACCAGTTTGCATTCCCACCAACAGTGCAAGACAGTTCCCCTTTCTCTGCATCCTCACCAACATCTGTTGTTTCCTGTGTTGTTAATTTTAGCCATTCTGACAGGTGTGAAGTGATATCTCATTGTAGTTTTGATTTGTATTTCCCTGATGATCAGTGATGTTGAGTATCTTTCATGTGTCTGTTAGCCATCTGGATGTCTTCTTTGGAAAAATGTCTATTCATGTCTTCTGCCCATCTCTTAACTGGATTATTTGTGTTTTGGGTGTTGTCTTTGATAAGTTCTTTATAGATTTTGGATACTAACCCTTTATCAGATACGTCAATTGCAAATATCTTCTCCCATTCTGTAGGTTGCCTTTTAGTTTTGTTGATTGTTTTCTTCACTGTGCAGAAGATTTTTATCTTGATGAAGTCTCAATAGTTCATTTTTACTTTTGTTTCCCTTGCATCAGGAGACATACTTAGTAAGAAGTTGCTACAGCCGACGTCAAAGAGGCTTCTGCTTGTGTTCTCCTCTAGGATTTTGATGGTTTCCTGTCTCACATTTAGGTCTTTCATCCATTCCAAATTTAATTTTGTGTATGGGGTAAGGAAATGGTTCAGTTTCATTCTTTTGCATGTGGCTGTCCAGTTTTCCCAACAGCATTTGTTGAAGAGACTGTCTTTTTTCCATTGGATAATTTCTTGCTTTGTTGAAGATTAGTTGACCTATAGTTGTGGGTCCATTTCTGGGTTTTCTATTCTTTTCCATTGATCTATGTGTCTGTTTTTGTGCCAGTTAAATCTCCTATATGTGAATTTCTGCTTAAGAGTCATCTTCCCAGAGAAGTTTACCTAGGACACCTCTGAATAAAATCTTGGGCAATCCCTCAGCCTTTTCAGTCATTCTCATTCAGAACAAGAAGTCTAATTCTGGTAATTAAATTTTCTAGTGGATAGCACTGCAAATTTCATTTAAATTTTCTCCTTCTCTTAGCTTGAACATGTTTCATACTTAGAATCCCACTGTGGGAGACAAGGTCATTTGGTTGCTCTCTTTTTCTCAGTCCTGCCTTTCCCCTCATTCTTACAATTTCTTACCACTCTGGAAAGGGGGCCCACAGAGAGAGTGAGTTTAGGATAAAAAAGAATAGTCTTACATGGAAACAACTTAAGTACCCCCCGATGAATGAATGGACAGAGAAAATGTGGTATGTATACTTTAATGGAATAATATTCAGCCATAAAAATGAAGGAAATCCTGCCATTTGAGACACCATGGATGGACACTGAGGGCATTATGCTAAATGAAACAAGTCAAAGGTAAATACTGTATGATCTCACTTAAATGTAAAGTACCAAAAAAAAAGCCTCAACAGAACTGATGGATACAGAGAACAGATTGGTGGTTGCCAGAGGTGGGTGGGGGAGATGGAAGATGAGTAGGGAGTGGGCAAAATAGGTCAAGATGGTCAGATGGTACAAACTTTCAGTTATAAGACAAGTAAGTCTTGGGGATGTAATGTACAGCATGATGACGATACTCAATTGTACTCTATCATATATTTGAAAGTTGCTAAGACAGTAGATCTTACAAGTTCTCATCACCGAAAAAAATATATCTGTAGTGATGGATATTAACCAGTTACTATGGTAATTATTTTGTGATATATACATGTATTAAGTCATTATGTTGCACACCTGAAACTAATTTAGTGTAATATGTCAATTGTACTTCAGTTAAAAATAATAAAATAAGTAAATGTAGAAAAAAGGGAAGAGTGTTAAATAGTTTGAATGTTTGCTATCTGGCATCAGCACCCTATGGGTGGCAAATATATTGCTGACTCTTCTTATAGGACATTTAAAATGGGTATTTTCAAACAGAGAAAAATAAAGAAAATACTAAAACGAAACCTCATGCACTCTTCCTACTTTGACAATTATCAACATTTTGCCAATATTGTTTCATCTACATCCTCTGACTTTTACTATTTGTTTTGTTTTGTTTGCTTGCTTGCTTCTTTTTACTTTTTTTCTTCTTACTAATTTTTAGGATAATGAGGTGCCCTAACAACCTACAAAGATGACTGTATTACTTTCCTAGGGATTACCACAAACTGGGTGGCTTAAAACAACCAAAAGCATTTATTCTCTCAGACTTCTAGAGGTTAGAAATCAAAAATCAAGGTGTTGGCAGAGACATACTCCCTCTGAAAGTTCTAGAAAAGTGTATTTCCTTGCCTTTTCCTAGCTGCCTTTGGGTGCTGACAATTCTTGGTGTTCTCTGGGTTGTTACCGTCTCCCCTCTATGTGTATATGTGTGTCTCTGTGTCTCTCTCTCTCCTTGTAAGGACAACAGCCATTGAATGTATGGCCCACCCTAATCAGGCATGACCTCATCTCAACTTGATTCCATCTACAAAGACCCTATTTTCCAAGTAAGGTCATGTTCACAGGTACTGGGGGTTAGGACCTCAACATATCTTTTGGAGTGGAGGACACAATTCCACCCACACCAATGAGGCTTTTTGTTGTTGTTCTTTCTTTAAGTATTATTATGACTGCAATATATATATATATAATTTGATATGGTTCAGTGCATTGCAATTATCAATAAAAATGCTAAAATTGGCCCATCTTTGGTTAAGAGAGTCTTTCAGATTGCCTCCTCTATCCTGTCTGTTGACATGACCTCAGTAGTCTTTCATAACTTCCTTATTTTCTAGTATGATGAGATTTCCCACACTCATCTTACACATTCCCTGTCCCAGACCTTCAACCAGCCATTTCTGTAAGAAAATCATATTTTGAGACCAGTGTCTATGCTATATTGTTGATGTAGTTTTAAACTCCTGTGGCAATACAGAAATACATACATACACATCTTTGAAAATGAAAAACCATTTTATTTCCAATCACATTTAGGATTACAAGCATTTAAGTCCTGTGATTTTAATTTCTTTCTTTCTTATTCTAAAAATCTTGGTAACTAAAAGCATTATTGTAGTTAATTATTTGTTTTATCTAATATATACGTTAGTGTTAAAATAACTTTGTTATCACTACTAATACAAGAATATCCAATTTAGTTTTTAGATTGCTTCTCAGTTCTTTTTGTCCTTACTATATATCCCACTAAGGATATATAACCAAAATACTGTGTTTTAAAGACTTTTAAAATATTTTTCATTTCTCCAACTTGATGTATATGTAGGTTTATTTGCTTTTATGTTATTTTGCTTTAATTTTATCATTTTAATTATATGAAACATTTACATGTACTATAGGAAATCTGTTTTTCTACTCACAACACTCCTGACATCAGATGTGTTGGTTTTGCACACCAAGCAGACACCAACTGTGTGTCCTACAATTGAATTCAATTCTGACACTATCTACCTGGAGATAGTATCAGATCCCACAGACAAAGGCTCAGTCCCACAAGACTGCCCCCTACTTCAGACACCAATTGCAACTAGTGGGTCCCCCAGTTACCCACACTTCTGTATGATTTGGCTACAAATCAGAAATTTCCACAGCCCCCTCCTCAGTTTTAATAATTTGATATAATGTTTCACAAAACTTAGTTAATAGTAAATAAAGTGTTTTTCTGTTTATTGTAAAGGATATTATAAAGAATACAAATGAATAGCCAGATGAAAATGTATATAGGTCAAGGTTGATGAGAGTCTTAATAATAGGAGCTTCTCTCCCCATGCAGTTTGGGATACACCACCCTTCTGACACATTAATGTATTCATGAACCTGGAAGCTCTCCAAACCCCTTCATTTAGGGTCTTAATGAAGATTTCCTTACATCAAGCATGATTGATTAAATCACTAATCATTGGTGATTAACTCAGTATGAAGCTCCTCTTCACTTCCTGAAGGTTGAGGTAGGAGTGGGGATGGAGTAGGAAGCTGAAAGTTCCTACTCTCTAATCACATGGTTGGCTCCTGTGGCAATCAGTTCCCATCCTGGAGCTATCTAGGGGCTTCCAGGCACCAGTCATCTCATTAACATAAACCCAGGAATTGTTGAAAGAGGCTTGTTCTATATAACAAAAGATGCTTCTATCGCCTCTATCACTCAGAAAATTCCAAGGGTTTTAGAAGCTCTATGCCAAAGACTGGGGACAAAGACCAAATATGTATTTCTTATTATATCACAATATCGTTGGTGCCAAAATATAAAAAACAGTAAGTAACTTCAGAAAAGTCTACTTTCTGGCCCTTATCTCTATCTATCTATGTATGTGTATGTATAGCCACATCTATCTATCATCATGTTACCCCACTTCTTCATAAAAGGTAATATAAGAAAAATATTACTCTGTATTTGGCCTTTTTCATTTTTCAATATGCTCTAGAGTTCATTCCATAGCATTATATAGAGAACTCCCTCGTTCGTTTTTACACTTGCATTGTACTCCATGTGGGGCATGTATAAAAATTTCTTGGAGATCCTCCATTAAGGACCTACCTCGGAGGTCCCCATAACATAGGCAATGCCTCTCCTCATGGCTTGTGACCCCTTTTCAGTCTATCTGATGGGACCTCTTCAATCTTTACATTGCCCTTCTGCCTAGAGAAAGTGCCATGTTGGAGAAAGTATAGCTTGCATCTGTCTTTTAGTTTCATCATTTCTGACTGACCTAGGCTCAGCCTCTTGACATGTTTGCTTTTTCTAGGTGTGATTCTAAAACCAGGCCCTGCACTCTCCTGATACCAAGAGACTCAGGGCCACATTCCTGAGTAGTTCTCTTGAAGCTCCCTCTCTCAGTTGGCTTAAAGTGAGGGTAAACATCTATTTGCCTTCTTTCATAAAACGTTGACAACTCACTCCAAATGTTTTCTCCTATTATCTATTTCCCCAAACCTTAACCACTTATGTAGCATTTCAGCATGTCCTGAAAACATACATGGTCCAACACCTTGCTTTGGGAGGTGGAGATATTGCTTGCCTCTCTTTGTATGGGTCTTAGCTTTTGGGGTCTCTGACAAATATCTGAGACTATATAGGAGAAAGAGTCTCATTTATTTTTCTCATCCATTTCTAAGAATAAGAAACTGTGTTGGGTAGTTTGAAATGAATAAATAGCAATCCTTTAAAAGTAGTATATAGTGGTTAAAGGCACCAATTCTAGAGTGGAATTTAAATCTAAGCTCCTCTGCTTATTAGGTATATGAAATTTGGCAATTTTCTTATAACCTCTGTGACTATAGAGGGTAATACTTGTATCATAAGGTTATTATGAAGACTAACTGGATTAATATTTGTAAAGCAATTAAAATAGTGCCTGGCATATGATAAGTATTCTATATGGGATAAATCTAAAATACTAAATAAATGAAGAAGTGTGTTACTTTGGACTTTGAACATTTTGGCTGTTCCAAAGACCCGAAAATTAATTACTCACTGGTTTTGGGGTCTGAAAACCTGAACTTTTGACTCCTTAACTAAATTTAATCTCCAATAGTTTTATGATACTTAGCTACTAGCCCAGCTAGTGACTTACCTATGACACATGCTACCAAATGCTTGCCATTTTTCAACTTGCCCTGGCATGTTATGCCATATTTTTTCAAAATTTTATTTGCTTTCTTTGCCTTAGATTGAGACCATATTCAGCACCAAACTCATAAATGGGTGAAATGTTTTCAAAATAATGTACTTGGGATTATGTCCAATTTTGATTTAAGACTATTTATTGAGATATGCAGGAAATGGAAAATATAAAGTGACCCAAAACATAAAGTAAGTAAATAATGAGACAACCTATTATATGCTATAATCTCTCTTTTTAATTTTTTAAAATCTGTATGTATGAATCTCTTATAATTGGAATATAAAATCTAGTCTGAGTACATTCAACTGTAGATATACAATAAATATTTACAATATCATTAAATCTAATGTAAACCAAGCTCCTCTAAAGTGCCAATACCTCTCTAGAGTAGTTATTGAGCATGTCTTTTCTACATATTCATCCTTAGATATAACTTTGTTTTAATGTTAAAATTAACTAGTTACTGTTGATAGGCAATGTTAGAACTTTGGCTTCAATGTATAAGTGAAGTTACATCATTCTGTTTCTGAAGTGACATTGCACCTATCAGCTATATATATGAGGGTTGCACAAAAGATCAAAAAATATAAAGGCAGTGAATATAAATTAGGAAAACTCATCAAGAAATAACAGAATAACAGTAACCTTCATAGTCTCAAAATGTATATTCTGTGAGGCAAAAATATTAGAACACTGTATCATTGGAGTGGACCATGAGGACCAGCATGAACCAAAGAAGACCTTTGTGATGAGACATAACTTCTCTAAGAACATTTGCAGGTTGAATTTAGGACTGCTATACCAAATTCTCTAGCTTCTGCAAATTCACAGTTAGCACCAACCTGCCTAATCACATTCCTTGTCAAATAAATTTTCTTTCTGCAGCTATTCCACAACTTCATGGCAGTATGAATATGCTTGCCTCAAATGTTCTGAAAGCAGCAGGGTATCTTATTTCTATCCTCCTTCTTCAGCAGACTATGACAATAAACAGGTAACTAGGTAATTCTGTAATATGATTACTTGGTTTTATCTGAAATCTTGCGTGTCAGGACACACAGCTATTTTTATTTTTAAATATAAGAAAATTCTCAAGGTCTAATTGGTAACAAAAAGAGCACATTCTAACATGTTGTGTCAGGCACTAGTAATTTCACTGATCATGTATAGCTCACACACACAAAAATGTAATTACCTATTTTGTTAATCTCAGTAATTTACTTAAATTTGCTCCTGAACCAATTCCCTGGTGTTCATGAAAATTGCTGTTTGACTTTATTGTTTTCTTAGGTCTTTGAACAGATACTAAAGACTTTCAGATTTCTATCTGGTATTTTAGTTAACCTGGCTTTTATGTTTTTGAGAAGTCATGGAACAACTTAAGTCCAAGACTTAGAAAGGCTAAAAGTTTTATACTATACAATGAGGGATATGGACTAGTCAAAAGCTAAGGGAGTTTAGTTGTAAAGATTTTTAGATGTAAGATACAATTGCTGTCAAGTGCAGGGAAGACTTGATAACATGAAGCTCATGGATCACTTAACTCATGCATCCATATCACTTAGTACAGGGCTCAACACATAGCTTAATACATATTTGTTGAATTGATGAATTACTAACAGAATATGAAGGAGAGGTGCAGTTAACATACAAAATGTATTATTAGACATAACCAACTAATTATCCACATAGTAGTTAATTTTATCTTTCAAAATTTTCATGAAAGATATGCCAGATCGTCTAAAAATGAAGGCACAATGATGTAAAACAGTATTCTTCAAGGTTTTGAAAGCCTCTTGTTCTTTCAGTAGACATAAAATTTCATGTCTCTGCTTGAAAATTCTGAAATCCATCCCCCTTATTTATACATAGGCAATCCTTGCTATCTTTTTGCATATTCCCAGTACCCAAGGAAATTGCATAGTTTTGTTTTCTATAGCATTTATGAAAACAGTGTCTTTTATTCATTCTCCAAAGATAGAACTGTTTTAGTTTTGAATATGTATTTTGAAACATTACCCAAGGAACTCACATATAACACACCTCCCCACCACATACCTTGAGAACTCTAGTAATTGGCTCTCTAATCAAGCAAGGTGTATAACTTAAAGGCCACCAACCCAAATTCTGACATTTCCCTTCAAAAATAACAGAAGTTCAATTGCAGGCATTTAATTGTGGGTATATGGGGAAAGCAATGGACAGGAGTCAGAGTCTGGAGTTTAAATCCCAGCTCTATGACTTATTAGTTAAGTTTGATTCTGATCACTATTTTGGTCACTAGTTGTTTGGTCTATGACTTACTAGTTGTTTGATTAAGTTGCTTAATATTTTTAAGTCTTTATAAAACATGAATAATCATGTTAATTTTCTGTATAAATTATCAGGAATTTACAGGGCACTCATTAATCACTATTTGAAATTGAGTAAGAGAACAGTTCCTCATCAGCTCTTATACTAGCTCAGCTCTGTAACAAATCATGTAATTTTGAACATATAAGTTCACTTCTTAATGGTTATATTATTTAAAAAATTACATTTTCCCTATTACCTCACAGGGTTGTTGTAGGAACTACATGAAATAATTATTAAGTAATGTATTAGCTTTTCTCTCCTGTATTTGCCATTTAAATGGAAGAAGCATATCATCTTATCTCTTGATTTATAATTACTTTAATTCCCTGTTACAGGTTGACTGTCTTGGGAAACAGACTTTAAGACAGTGATGTGAATGAATTTCCAGGGTGTGCTCTTCATATGAGTTCCTTTTGGAAAGGAAGAGAAAAAAAAGCAAAAGTGGACAAGGGAAGAGATTGAGCCATAATGCATTCTCAACGAAAGCCTCAGCTGATTCTAAAAGGAATTGTGAGGAGGGGATGGCCCTCCAGATCTGATCAAAGTTAGGACAAGAGGGCCACAACTTGATACCCCTGCATTAATTAGTCATTGGATGTGGGCTTCTCAAGAAGGATGTGGGCTGCTCCAATTCACTTCAGCTGAGACCATCCTAAAAGGTAGATAATTTGTGGCTATCTGCTGGAAGCATTCCCAGCAGCTGGAGTAATAAGATCTTCATTTCTGAAGGGGGAATTGGGTGGTGAATCACAGCGTTCACCATAGTTCATTCCCTGAGACCCTCAGTTTTTTTTTTTCCTTGTCAAGCTCATAGCTTAGAGTTCAATGGGGCTTTTACTGTGTTTCCTAGCAGAATCATTCTCCTTTTGGAAAGCAGAACCTCTAAACCCACAGAGACCAGGGTTTCAAGGATGGGAAACATAAATTCCCTAAGCAGGTCCCTGAGCATGATGGTAATTATGGCCTATTCTACTTCCTCACATTGGTTCTATGACCTAAATATTCTTCCAGTTGCAACACAGAACCATATAAAAGCACTGCTACCACAACTCCTTTGCTGTGAAATTTTTCACTTGGTCTGATGCAGTGTTATGTGGTATCCCATGCCAGTGGATCAAACATTCTCTAAACCCTTACATAACAATGTTGGCTGAGGCCCTTCAGGCAGGAGAGGCAGATTTACACAGAGAATGTGTTCATTCCAGTCCACTTTCTCCTTTACTAGGTCCATCAGATCTGTAGCTAGTTTCAGTTGAAACATAACCCTATAGGCTTAGTGTCCAGGAAGGGATGTGGGAGATGAAAGAAATGTATATTGTCTTGAAAGGGAGGGGCTTCTGCATTGTCTCCAAGTAATGGGGGTACTAGACCTTCGTGGGAAGAAGTGACCCTCTTCTACATGATTGGAGAATTCAGGGGAACCCTCAGATTCAAGATTTTCAGGAGCAATCCCAATATCCCATCCCATGTGTCAATGTCCCATTCTTTCCCAACAGGAGCCCTTACCTTATTAAAGCAGACCTGCCAGGACACCTGCATGGCTCGGTAGGTTAAGCGGCTGCCTTCGGCTCAGGTCATGATCTCAGGGTCCTGGGATCGAGTCCATCAGGCTCCTTGCTCAGTGGGGAGCCTGCTTCTCCCTCTGCCTGCTGTACCCCCTGCTTGTGCTCTCTCTCTCTCTCTCTGACAAATAAATAAAATCTTTAAAAAAAAAAAATAAAGCAGACCTGCCTTGGTTGGAATGTTAGCTTCTTTGGAACTCAGCTATTCGTACAATCAAGTCCTAGGTCTGGTCCTCAGCTTTTCCTTCCTTTCTGCCTAGGGAGAAGGGAGTCTCTTTATTTGCTACCAAGGAGGCCTTCTGGCTTTCACATGTACCCTTTAATTTCCACTTAATCATGCTCAGATTTTTCTTGTATTTTTTTTCCCAAAGTGTCAAATGAGCTTATCAAAACAACTGAATTTCGATGGCCTTACAATTACTATCTCCTCCCCCATTTCTCAAAAATCTAACACATCACACTACATTATGTTCCAATAACATGGCATTCCAGTTTATTACATGTAAAAGTATTAACAATTATAACACTACCTTGGCCAGAAGCCACCTGAGTTCCACCTGTGGTCAATGAGGTCTTATTATTAGCCAGACAGCTGGTGATCTCGGTATCTGCTTAAGACCGCTCCTGGCCACAGGTGTAGAAGGTTAGTTTTCCAGGAACCAGATGCTTAAAAGATTAGACTACAGCAGGCTTGTAAGGGAATGGTATTGGGGTAAAAAACTGTGTAAGTGAAGGTAATGAATAAGGATTTGCCAAAGCAAAAAGTTGAACTGTAAAACAATCTCAGTGGAAGCCCCAGCCAACCCTACAGGGTGTTGTGAAGATGACATGGTCCTCCATAGCTGTTTTGAGTAGGGACAGGATGACCAAGTTATAATATTAATCAGTCATTGGATGAAGGACACCTAAGGCATGATCTTGGAAAATATAACTCTCTTCAGTTGAGGAACTTCTCAAATATGGCTGATAGCTGAGTGCTGTCATTACCAAAGGGAGGTTCTAGGTAGTGCATCACAGCGTTTTTGACACATTCTCATCTCTATCTTTCAATATTTTAAAGAAAACTTTTAATGTCAAATTTGCTTTATTACACATGTCGGTGCCTATTAGATTTCTATTTCTAGAAAAGAAATGTCTGTCTGTAGTGAAACCCTGTATCTGTGGTTCTTCAGAGGAATTTCTCCTTGCATGCTTATCTTTGGAGCAAATCTCAGACTGGAGCTAGGGGCAAAAAGAAAGCTGAGATAAGAAATTGATCCCATTTACAATTGCACCAAAACCCATAAGATACTTAGGAATAAACCTAAGCAAAAAGTTTCCTATACCTCAGGATAAACCTAACCAAAAGATCTGTACTCAGAAAACTATAAAACACTGATGAAAGAAATTGAAGATGACACAAAGAAATGGGAAAAAAAAATTCACGCTCATGGATTGGAAGAACAATATTGTTAAAATGTCTATACCACCCAGAGCAATCTACACATTTAATGCAAACCCTATCAAAATACCACCAGCAGTTTTCACAGAACCCAAACAACCAATCCTAAAATTTGTATGGAACCAGAAAAGACCCCAAATAGCCAAAACAATCTTGAAAAAGAAAGGCAAAGCTGGAGGCATCACAATTCTGGATGTTAAGCTATATTACAAAGCTAGAGTGATCAAGGCAGTATGGTACTAGCACAAAATCAGACACATAGATCAATGGAACAGAATAGAAAACCCAGAAATGGACCCACAACTATATGGTCAACTAATCTTCAACAAAGCAGGAAAACATATCCAGTGGAAAAAAAGACAGTCTCTTCAACAAACACTGTTGGGAAAACTAGACAGCCACATGCAAAAGAATGAAACTGAACCATTTCCTTACCCCATACACAAAATTAAATTTGGAATGGATGAAAGACCTAAATGTGAGACAGGAAACCATCAAAATCCTAGAGGAGAACACAAGCAGAAACCTCTTTTACATGGGCTGTAGCAACTTCTTACTAAGTATGTCTCCTGATGCAAGGGAAACAAAAGTAAAAATGAACTATTGAGACTTCATCAAGATAAAAATCTTCTGCACAGTGAAGAAAACAATCAACAAAACTAAAAGGCAACCTACAGAATGAGAGAAGATATTTGCAATTGACGTATCTGATAAAGGGTTAGTATCCAAAATCTATAAAGAACTTATCAAAGACAACACCCAAAACACAAATAATCCAGTTAAGAGATGGGCAGAAGACATGAATAGACATTTTTCCAAAGAAGACATCCAGATGGCTAACAGACACATGAAAGATACTCAACATCACTGATCATCAGAGAAATACAAATCAAAACTACAATGAGATATCACTTCACACCTGTCAGAATGGCTAAAATTAACAACACAGGAAACAACAGATGTTGGTGAGGATGCAGAGAAAGGGGAACTGTCTTGCACTGTTGGTGGGAATGCAAACTGGTGCAGCCAATCTGGAGAATAGTATGGAGGTTCCTCACAAAGTTCAAAATAGAACTACCCTATGACCCAGCAATTGCACTACTAGGTATTTACCTAAACGATACAAAAATACTGATTCAAAGGAACACATGCACCCCGATGTTTATAGCAGCATTATCTACAATAGCCAAATTATGGAAACAGCCCAAGTGTCCATTGACTAATGAGTGGATAAAGAAGAGGTGGTATGTATATATATTTATATGCACAATGGAGTATTACTCAGTCATAAGAAAGAATGAAATCTTGCCATTTGCAATGATGTGAATGGAGCTAGAGAATATTCCACTAAGTGAAACAAGTCAGTCAGAGAAAGACAAATACAACATGGTTTCACTCATATGTGGAATTTAAGAAACAAAACAAATAAGCAAAGGGAAAAAAGAGAGAGAGAGAGGCAAACCAAGAAACAGACTCTTAACCATAGAGAACAAACTGATGGTTACCAAAGGGGAGGTGGGGGCGGTGGATTAAATAACTGAAGGAGATTAAGAAGTGCATTTGTGATGAGCACTGGGTGTTGTATGAAAGTGTTTATTCACTATATTTTACACTTGCACTAATATTACACTGTATGTTAACTAGCTGGTATTTAAAAAAAAATAAATTCACTTGTATCTTTTCAAAAAAAAAAGAAAAGAAAAGAATAAAGCCCAGGGAATTCTGGCTTCTCTTATTTAAAATGTGTTTTCTTAAAGTAAGTTTCAATTCAAGTGCCTTTTCAGTTCTCCATCAGGAAGTCTCCTTTTGTTCTTTATCCATTGCACTACAGAATTTTCTTTTTGAGACATTACATAAGTTTGTAGTTTCACTGACACTGACATGAATTATATGAGTCTGTGAATTTGAATATCCATATCATTACTGACAACCCAGAATCTGACCATTCACTTCTATATCCCATTGTCACAAAAAAAGATGTGCCATGCAATCATATTTTACTGGAAATGAGTGGCAACCGCAGTTATGGCTACCCTAGTAGGTATGGAATAAGTGTTAACTGAATGAATGAATGAATGAATTTTTAAACCTATAACCAATTTTCAAGATGTATTTTAGGACTTCCACATCGGATGCCTTGGTCTGTGGCAATGCAAATCACTAAGTTTTATGGTCTAGGCATGTTGTTCTTAATCCATTTTTGGGTGGAGGGGGTCTTGAAACTCTATGAATTTTATCAAATAAAAATACCTATATACACAATCTCACACAGTTTCAGATATAATTTTAAGAGATGTTATGGACCTCCTAAAGTCCATTCATAGGTCCTAACTGAAAAACCGAGAGTCTAATCTACTTTGGCTATGATTTTCATTCAATAGAGATATAATGTGACTCCTACAGTAACACATTGTGCTTATTTAGTAATATTTAAGTAATTATTTATTATTTATTATTTAATAATATCAAATATATTAAATAAAATCTAGCAGTAGGTATAATAATGACAATTTCAATTTAGTGATGAGTATAAAAATATATTTTTAAAAGATTTTATTTATTTATTTGACAGAGAGAGAGAGAGAGATCACAAGCAGGGGGAGTGGCAGAGGGAGAGGGATAAGCAGGCTCCCGGCTGAACAGGGAGCCCGATGTGGTGCTTGATCCCAAGACCCTGGGATCATGACCCGAGCTGAAGGCAGACACTTAACTGACTGAACCACCCAGGCACCCCTAAAAATATTTTAAGACATTTGCAACATCTGTAAGTTAACTATTTTAGATAGCTCATATAAGTGGAATCATGCAGTATCTGTCCTGCTTATTTCACTTAGCATAATGTTCTCCAAGTTTACACATGTTATCACAAATGCCAAGATTTCCTTCTTTTCTTTGAGGCTAAATAACATATAATTGTATGTATATACCACATTTTCTTTATCCATTCATTTCTAAATGGACACTTGGTTTGTTTCCATATCTTGCCTACTATCCACATTTCGGGTGCTCAATAGCCACATGTGGCTAGTGGCTTCCGTATTAAACAGCACAATTCTAGACCCAACCTCAAAGTATGACAGTCAAATGACATGTTAAACAAATAGCTTGAGTATTCAAAACAAAGTATTATTTAATGATTTACAGAAATTATACTAATATTTCATTGTTTTCAAGGAGCACATCCTTGAACATGACTCAGACTTACAACTCAGAGGATTGCCATAAAAATGTTTTTGGTCTCTATTTTTCTAGGTGATAGGGGGCAGTAGGCAAGGAGTAGAATACAGTCAGAGAAAGCAAAGCACAGATGAAATACATGGGTTAGCTCAAGAATACAATAAAGGTTTTAATTGATGATGTATTTCTATATTATAAAGATTCTTACACTGCTTTCAACCTTAAAGGAAACAGACAACAGTACCATAACAGATTAAAGCCTCTTTGGAAAACAGTGTGGAGGTTCCTTAAAAAGTTAAAAATAGAGCTACCCTATGACCCAGCAATTGCACTACTGGGTATTTATCCCAAAGATACAGATGTAGTGAAAAGAAGGGCCATATGCACCCCAATGTTCATAGCAGCAATGTCCACAATAGCCAAACTGTGGAAGGACCCAAGATGCCCTTCAACAGATGAAAGGATAAAGAAGATGTGGTCCATATATACAATGGAATATTACTCAGCCATCAGAAAGGATGAATACCCAACATTTGCAACAACATGGATGGAACTGGAGGAGATTATGCTAAGTGAAATAAGTCAAACAGAGAAAGACAATTATCATATGGTTTCACTTATTGGTGAAACGTAAGGAATAGCATGGAGGACATTAGGAGAAGGAAGGGAAAAATGAAGGGGGAGAATCAGAGGGGAAGATGAACCATGAGAGACTATGAACTCTGGGAATCAAACAGGGTTTTAGAGGGGAGCGGGGGATCATGAGCCCGGTGATGGGTATTAAGGAGGGCACATATTGCACGGAGCGCTGGGTGTTATATGCAAACCATGAATCATGGAACACTACATCAAAAACTAATGATATACTCTATGGTGACTAACATAACATAATAAAAAATTATAATTTAAAAAAAGTGCCTGCTATGAACATATGATTTAAATAAGGTAGCTTATTTAGATCACTGCTAACATCAAAAGTTTAGCAAGGACTTCTGTTTCTGAGAGAATGCCAGGCCAGATATTCTAAACAACATTATATTTATATAATAGATAAATTGGAACAAATACACATCATTTAAATGTATTTTTGAGCTGGCACTAAATGAAATTGCCATGAGCCAAAACCAAAACAAGCAAACTATAAAAGAAAGAGTGTAGTAGTGAGCTGGAATTTGAGAGGTTAATAGCAACAGAACATAAAATCTGAAGATGCCCTGGATGTAAATGCTGATGTAAGGAGATAAAACTTGGGGGATGAGAGAGACAGTGGTAAACTGAGATATACCAGGAAATACTAACCAAAAGAAAGCTGGGGTAGCTATATTAATATTGAAAAGTACAAAGTTCAAAGACAATATTATTAGGGCAAAAGAATATTCATAATAATAAAAAGTTTTATTTACCAGGGAGATATAACATATTTAAACCTCTAATGACTAATGATATAGCCTTGAATGTGTAAATCAATAATTGGTGAAATTTAAAAAAATGACAATTCTACTATCATAGTAGGAAATATCAACACCTCTTTCCAATATTGATGGGTCAAGAGACAAAATTAAAATAGTACAGATATAAAAGATTTAAATAACACAATTAATGCAGTTAATTTAAGGAATATATGTATATAGTTCTGCCTCCAACAGTTTTCAAACACACAGTCTTCTAAAATACACACAGACTATTTGGAAAATTGATTGCATATAGGGTCACACAGCACATCTCAAAAAATTTTTAAAAATTTGTATGATACATATCATGTTTTATAATCACAGTGAAATGGTTGAATCCCTATACATTTGGACATTCAAAAACACATTGCTGGGGCACCTGGGTGGCTGGTTTGGTTAAGTGTCTGATTTCACCTAAGGTCATGATCCCAGGGTCCTGGGATTGAGCCTGTGTTGGGCTCCCCACTTAGCAGGGAGTCTGCTTCTCTCTATCCCTCTGCCCCTCCCTCCACTAATGCATGCTCTCTCTCCCTCTCTCTCAAATAAATAAATAAATAAAATATTTTTAAAAAACCACATTGCTAAAATTCTACTAGTCAAAGAATCCTTAATAAGAATTTTAAAGTAATCAAAACTGTACAATAAAAATTCCTCATATGAGAACTTGTAAAATACATCTAAATTGATATTTCTTTAAAAAACTAGGTATGATTGACAAACAAAAAGCTGTACATAATTAGTGTATACAACTTGATGAGTTTGAAGATAAGTATATACCTGTGAAACCATCACCACAGTCAAAGCCATAAACATATCCATCACCTCCAAGAGTTTCCTTCCACCCCCTTTAAATTTCTTCTTCTTTTATGGTAAGAGTACTTAATATAAGACTACTTTCTTCGCAAAATTTTAAGTAAACAATACAGCATTGTTAACTCTAGATACTTTTCTTTAAATGGTAACAAAAAACATGTCTTTCAGGGTTATTATGTACTATTTCATTGATAAGGAACAGAGACTTAGAAGAAAGAACGGTCAAGGTCAAACTGCAAAAGGAGCAGCTAGAAAAAGCAAAATTTTTTTTCATGGAATCTGGGAAATATTGGTGAGAAAATGTGACTTGCCCAAGGTCAAATAACTATTAAAGAGAATAGCATTTGGACCACAGCAGTGTAACTTTAGATTCGAAATCTTTTATGAGTATACCGTGCTGCCTTCTCCCTTTTTCCTTCTTTCCTTCATTCTTTTTTGTCTGCAAGAGAGTTATATGGAAACTACCTCGTGCTGTCTACCAACATCTTTACTAGCAGCAGAAATTGTTGAGGACAGTTGAGATTGTGAGGCTGAGACTAGTGGGCATAGAACTGTGTCAGAGTTGTCACCAATGTCATATGTCAAGAACTACAATAGGGCTACTTTTGTTGTTCTATTTAAAAAATAAAGGAAAATAATGTCTTTAAAAGTGTTAAATGTGTCAATCAATTGAATGGTCTATTTTAGAACATATTTCTAAAGATTAAAGGAACCTTCTTTGAAATAGACAATACTATGTTACAAATCATATGTTTTGGAATCAGGTGTTATATACATGCCATCAGGATTTCTACTTCTTTGTACATACTAATTAAGTTCACAATATTTTTACATAGCTAAAAATCGATATTCCAAAGAGAAAAATGAAGACTAATTCACACCTTTAAAATAAACTATATACTGCAAGCTGTCACTCTTTTGTTAAACTATTGGTAAAATCAACAGGCAATGATCACACAATTGTTTTCCACTCAAGTCGTAACAATGGTGTTTTAATTAATACCACCAAAGTAAACAAAGTGTTGAGGCACTAAGTTGAAGATAATGAAAAATATTTTCAGTAATGCTCAGAAATGGTTATACAATATATATTTTCACTGAGATATTTCTAGTGTTCATTGGCTAGGCATACAGCTAATAGTGGCTTACATCAGGAAAGATATGTTAGAGAATGTTATCCTTTGGGGTTTTTTAAAAAGATTTTTATTTATTTATTTGAGAGAGAGAGCATGAGCGGGAGGGGCAGAGGGAGAGAGAATCTCATAAAGACTGCGCAGTGAGGGTGGAGCCTTAACTGCGGCTTGATCCCAGGACCCTGAGATCATGACTTGAGCCAAAACCAAGAGTCAGATGCTTAACCGACTGTGCTACCCAGGTGCCCCTGTTATCCTCTGTTTAATGCAGTTATTTAAAAAAACTAAATGTTGGCCATTCATAGTTTTCTATCTTGATCAGAAGCAATAATATATATAACTGCATACTAAGTACAACTCCTAAGTATGAAATTCAAGATGTTAAATACTTGTTAAATCTACATCTGCACTTTTATATTTTATATGTATCTTCATTGTCCTCTAAATAATATCCTCTCTACTTAATAATGTCTCTTACATATTTCCCATGTTGTTACATATTTATAACTTAATGCTTTCTAAACTGTAATTTACTTATTTAACTATTTTTGTACCTATTATCTGGGTTCCAATTCTTTACTATTATAGATAATTCTCTAACAAATATTTCCTTAGTTTCAATTCTCAAGAGTAAAATAAGTGGTCAAAATTTTATGGGTCTTGATATATATTACTAAATTGCTTAACATGTTATACTAGTTTACGTTGCCACCAACAAGGCTAGAGACTACTAATTTAATCACAGCCTTGCCTGATTTAAGTGGACCCAATTTTTCTAATTTAATAAGTACAAAATTATTGTTTCAAAATGTATTACTTTACTTACTAGTGAGGCTGCACATTTTCCCTATGTTCCCTTGCTGTTTTGTTTTTCTTTTCTATTTTACTGACCATTCATTCCCTTTACTCATTAGCATCTTAATTATATCCTTATGAATTAGAATTCTCTTTTTGTTCCTTATTGATGTTAATTCCTCATCTGTCATACCTGATACCAGTGTATAGCTTTCTCTTTTATTTTCATTTCATATTCTGTTGAATAGATGTCTTACATTTTATATAATTGAATCTGTCAATCTTCCCTTTTAAACTTTTCTTTTTACTTCAAAATGTGAAAAGTTGGCATCCATACAAAGATCTTATTCTATTGTCTGTTAGCTTTTCTATGGTATGATATAATGTGTGATCCTTAATGCTTCTGGAGTGTATTTGAAGTTGATATAAAATATGTATCTAAACAAATTCTTTTTTATTAAAGATTTTATTTATTTATTTGACAGAGAGAGACACAGCGAGACAGGGAACACAAGTAGGGGGAGTGGGAGAGGGAGAAGCAGGCTTCCGCAGAGCAGAGAGCCTGATGTGGGGCTCGATCCCAGGACCCTGGGATCATGACCTGAGCCAAAGGCAGATGCTTAACAACTGAGCCACCCAGGTGCCCCCTAAACAAGTTTTTTAATCAAAATTTTCTCCCAGAGGGGTGCCTGGATGGTTCAGTCAGTTAAGCATCTGACTCTTGATTTCAGCTCTTGTCATGATCTCAGGGTTGTGAGATCAAGCCCTGTGTCAGGCTCTACACTGGGCATGGAGCCTGCTTAAGATTCTCTCTCTTCTTCCCTGTGCCCCTCCCCCACAAAAATTTTTCTCCCAAAGACTATCTAGTTATCCTAACACTAATTATTAAATAATTCCTCATTTGTTTGTTATTTTTGAATGTTTGATTTTATTATATATTTAAACTTCCTATATAATTAGGTTGATTTTTAGGATGACATGATAGGTTTGTTCATTGAAAATATTAATATAATGACCACAGTCTAACATCTACAGTAGATTACCCTTGTTGCCCTGGTATTTTCTGTTTTTTTAAATCTCACATGCTTATTTTAAAAATTAATTTCAAGAAGAGTATTATTGTGTTTTAGAACAAATTTTGTTGGAATTTTAATGGTATTGTATGGGTATATAAATTAACACAAGACAGAGTGACATGATTTTGTAGATAATTCTTTTAGATAATCTAGCATTCATTGAAGCTATCAAAAAATAAGAACATATTAATTTCTTCTATTACAATACTTTTCCATGTATTTATTTTTTTCAAATATCACTTCATTGGTCAGAATTCTAAAAAACATTATTTAAAAATGCCCATCTAGAGAAAAGTAACCTGAAAATATCACAATAATTTTTTGAAACCTTTGAAAGATCTATTTGTGCAGTACAGATGGAGGCATTAAGGCAAAGTATCTCAATAACACCATCATTAACATTACTCAATCACTGAGTTAATATTTGAATTCCGTGATTCTTATATATGGTTATTTATATAGAGAATAACATGGCTTGCTGAAATAAGCATTTCAGGTAATTTCAGAAAAATAGCATTATTTTTTTAATGGCAATATTTTCTTCCTTTTTTTCCAGTGGGCATGTCTCCAGGGTTTGTATTGCAAACAAGCAAGTATATCACTACTCTTCCTCTTTGCCATTTTAAGGAAGTTTCTTGTATTGTTGATGTATTTTTATTTATATTGGTAGCAAGTGTTAAATTTTATCTGATGCTTTTAGTATCTACTATGATTATATATGGCTTTTCTTATTTAAATAAATAATATGGTTTATTAATAGATTTCCCTGTGCTAATAATAATAGCTACTATTGATTATGTGCTCACTCTATAAATACTTTACATACATTATCTCATTTTAATTCTCACAATAAAACCACTAGTTAGATATTGTATTATTTCCCAGGATCAACATAACAAATTATCACAAACTAGATGGCTCAAAACAAGAGAAACTAATTCTCTTATAATTCTGGAAGCTAGAAGTCCAAGATGCATCACTCCAGTGTCTACTTCTATCTTCACATGGCCTTCCCCCAACGTGTCTCTTGGTATCTTTTCTATCTCTTATAGGGACACTGTCATTGCATGTAGGGCCCATCCTAAATCCAGGATGATATCTCACCTTGATATTCTTAACTTAATCACTTCTACAAATTCCTATTTCCATATAAGGTAACTTTCACAGGTACTGGGGCGTCAGGACTTAAACATGTCTTTGGTGACACTATTCACCCCACTAAAGTCCACCCTCTGGCCCCTAAAACTCATATCCATCCCACATACACAATACATTCTCTCCATCCCAACACCCCCCAAAGTCTCAAACCATCACAGCTTCAACTTTAAGTCTAAACTCTCTTCTAAATATAATCAGTTCAAAAAGTTCCAAATCTCATCTTCTAAATCATCTAAATCATGTATAAGTGAAATTGTGGATATGGGAAAAAAATTCCTCTGCATCTGTGGACCTGTGAACCTAGAAAACAAGTTATCTACTTCCAAAATGCAATTGTGGAATAGACACAGGATAGATATTCCCATTCCAAAAGGGAGAAAATGAGAAAGCTCAAAGGGTCACTGGTCATAAGCAAATCTGAAACCTAACAAGGTAAATTACATCAGATTTCAAGGTTTGAGAATAATTCTCTGTGGCTCTGTGTCTGTCCTCTGGACTTATGGTGACTCCACCTTATAGGGCTGTGATGGATCTATTCCCTGGACGAGTAGCAGCTGCATTTTTGGCCTCTGCCTCTGGGCCCACAAAGTGGCTTTGTTGGCTTTTGCATCTGGGGTGGTGGTTTGGTTGTCCTCTGCCTCTGCTTTTGCAGTTGCCTCTCTGGCCTCTGCTTCTGCATCTGTGACTCTGCCCCCAGAATCATTCTTCCTTTTTCTTGAAGGAACATGTTTGCTGTCAACTAGCTATATGAGCTCCTTACATGAGTGAGGAATTTTGAAAGTCCTACTGCTCTCTTTCACTTAGTTCTGTCTCTATCCCCTTCAGTACAATCTGGCAATGTTTTTGCTAAAACAACATTCTGAAAAACCTCATCAGTCTCCTGTGTATGTGGAGGGAGTCCTCTCCATTAGACAAAAAATTTCTCATAGATCTTTCCTGGATAACCTCTTCTCTATTCCTGGCTTCTGCTGAGATAGCTGACTAGATCCATGAGTCATATGCCTAATCTCTTCAGTCAGCAAAGGTTTTCCAGCCTCTCTCTTGGCCTTCTTCCCAAAGCATGCTTTCTGAACAATGAACCTCCCAACCTTAGCACCTTTTGCAATCTGGATAGCCTGAGAATTTCCCAAATCACCAAGTGCTGGTTTCCTTTTTCTTAACAATTCCTTCCTCAATATATTTCTTTCCTCTTTCATTTTACTAGAAGCAACAAGGAGAAACACTTTGTTTGGAAATCTCAGCTAAATATTCAGGTTCATCACTTAAAATTTCTGTTTTCCACCAAAAGTAAATCACAATTCAGTCAACTTTTTTGTCACTTTAGAACAAAGATTATCTTTCTTACAGTTTCCCATATGTTCTTCATTTACATCTGAGATTTCACCAGAATCACCATTAATATTCATATTTCCACCAACATTTGGTCCATAATGACATATGTATTCTTTAAGATGACAGATGCTTTCTTTACAGTGCTCCTCACTTCCTTCTGAGCCCTCACCAGAATAACCCTTAATATCTGTATTTCTACCAATGATCTCTTCAAAGAAATAGTAGGCATTTTTTATCATGTGCCTCAAAATTCCTTCAGCCTCCACCCATTATCCAATTCCAAAACCACTTCCATGTTTTTAAGTACTTATTACAGCAGCACCCCACATCCCACTACCAAAATCTGTATTCATTTCCTAAAATTGCTGTAACAAATTACATCAAACTGGGTGGCTTAGAACAAGAGAAATTTATTTTATCCTAGTTGTGGAGGCTAAAAGTCTGAAATCAAGCTGTTGGTAGAACTATGCTCCTTCTGAAGTCTCTAGGAGCCAGTTTATTCCTTGCCTCTTCCAGCTTCTGGTGGATGCAGACAATCCTTGGCATTTCTTGCTTTATAAATGCATCACTCTAATCTCTGCTTCTGTCTTATTTTTTTTATTATATTATGTTAATCACCATACATTACATCATTAGTTTTTGATGTAGTGTTCCATGATTCATTGTTTGCATATAACACCCAGTGCTCCATTCAGTCCGTGCCCTCTTTAATACCCATCACCAGGCTAGCCCATCCCCCCAACCCCCTCCCCTCTAGAATCCTCAGTTTGTTTCTCAGAGTCCATAGTCTCTCATGGTTCGTCTCCCCCACCGATTTACCCCCTTGATTTTTCCTGCTATCTTCTTTTTTTTTTTTAACATATAATGTATTATTTGTTTGAGAGGTACAGGTCTGTGATTCAACAGTCTTACACAATTCACAGTGCTCACCATAACACATACCCTCCCCAATCTCTATCACCCAGCCATCCCATCCCTCCCACCCCCCACCACTCCAGCAAACCTCAGTTTGTTTCCTGAGATTAAGAATTCCTCATATCAGTGAGATCATATGATACATGTCTTTCTCTGATTGACTTATTTCGCTCAGCATAATACCCTTCAGTTCCATCCACATCGTTGCAAATGGCAAGATTTCATTCCTTTTGATGGCTGCATAATATTCCATTGTATATATATACCACTTCTTCTTTATCCATTCATTTGTCAATGAACATCTTGGCTCTTTCCACAGTTTGGCTATTGTGGACATTGCTACTATAAACTTCGGGGTGCACATACCCCTTCAGATCCATGCATTTGTATCTTTGGAGTAAATACACAGTAGTGCAATTGCTGGGTCATAGGGTAGCTCTATTTTCACCTTATTTCCTCTTATCATGTGCCTCAAAATTCCTTCAGCCTCCACCCATTATCCAATTCCAAAACCACTTCCATGTTTTTAGGTACTTATTACAGCAGCACCCCACATCCCACTACCAAAATCTGTATTCATTTCCTAAAATTGCTGTAACAAATTACATCAAACTGGGTGGCTTAGAACAAGAGAAACCTCCATACTGGAGCCTCCATACTGTTTTCCAGAGTGGCTGCACCAGCTTGCATTCCCACCAACAGTGTAGGAGGGTTCCCCTTTCTCCACATCCTCACCAACATCTGTCATTTCCTGACTTGTTAATTTTATCCATTTTGACTGGTGTGAGGTGGTATCTCATTGAGGTTTTGATTTGGATTTCCCTGATGCCCAGCGATGTTGAATACTTTTTCATGTGTCTGTTGGCCATTTGAATGTCTTCTTTGGGAAAATGTCTGTTCATGTCTTCTGCCCATTTCTTGATTGGATTCTTTGTTCTTTGGGTGTTGAGTTTGATAAGTTCTTTATAGATATTAGATACTAGCCCTTTATCAGATATGTCATTTGCAAATATCTTCTCCCATTCTGTTGGTTGTCTTTTGGTTTTGTTGACTGTTTCTTTTGTTGTGCAAAAGCTTTTTTTCTTGATGAAGTCCCAATAGTTGATTTTTGCCCTTGCTTCCCTTGCCTTTGGCGATGTTTCTAG
The DNA here is from genome assembly GCF_004348235.1 of Phoca vitulina. NCBI lineage: Eukaryota > Metazoa > Chordata > Mammalia > Carnivora > Phocidae > Phoca > Phoca vitulina. The sequence goes on from NW_022589765.1 coordinate 1,478,696, forward strand.
GAAGAAGTTGCTGCAGCTGAGGTCGAACAGGTTGCTGCCTGTGTTCTCCTTTAGGATTTTGATGGACTCCTGTCTCTCATTTAGGTCTTTCAACCATTTTGAGTCTGTTTTTGTGTGTGGTGTAAGGCAATGGTCCAGTTTCATTCTTCTCCATGTGGCTGTCCAATTTTCCCAACACCATTTGTTGAAGAGACTGTCTTCTTTCCATTGGACATTATTTCCTGCTTTCTCAAAGATTAGTTGACTACAGAGCTGAGGGTCCATTTCTGGGCTCTCTATTCAGTTCCATTGATCTATGTGTCTGTTTTTGTGCCAGTACCATACTGTCTTGATGATTACAGCTTTGTAATAGATCTTGAAGTCTGGAATTGTGATGCCACCAGCTTTGCTTTTCTTTTTCAACATTCCTCTGGCTATTCGGTGTCTTTTCTGGTTCCATACAAATTTTAGGATTATTTGTTCCATTTCTTTGGAAAAAGTTGAGGGTATTTTGATAGGGATTGCTTTGAATGTGTAGATTGCTCTTTGTGTCTTCCTCAATTTCTTTCATGAGTATTTTTCTCATGAAAAATATGACTACAGATATCTGAGTACAGATTCTTTGCCTCCTCGGTTAGATTTATTCCTAGGTATCTTATGGTTTTGGGCACAATTGTAAATGAGATCGACTCCTTAATTTCTCTTTCTTCTGTCTTGTGGTTGGTGTATAGGAATGCCACTGATTTCTGTGCATTGATTTTATATCCTGCCACTTTACTGAATTCCTGTATGAGTTCTAGAAGTTTGAGGGTGGAGTCTTTTGGGTTTTCCACATCAAATATCATATCATCTACAAAGAGTGAGAGTTTGACTCCTTCTTTGCCGATTTGGATGCCTTTTATTTCTTTTTGTTTTGTGATTACTGTGGCTAGGACTTCTAATTCTATGCTGAATAGCAGTGGTGATAGTGGACATCCCTGCCGTTTCCTGACCTTAGGGGGAAAGCTGTCAGTTTTTCCCCATTGAGAATGATATTCGCTGTAGGTTTTTCATAGATGGCTTTTATGATATTGAGGTATGTACCCTCGATCCCTATACTCTGAAGAGTTTTGATCAAGAAAGGATGCTGTACTTTGTCAAATGCTTTTTCTGCATCTATTGAGAGGATCATATGGTTCTTATTCTTTCTTTTATTAATGTATTGTATCACAATGATTAATTTGCAGATGTTGAACCAACCTTGCAGCCCAGGGATAAATCCCACTTGGTCGTGGTGAATAATCCTTTTAATGTACTGTTAGATCCTATTGGCTAGTATTTTGGTGAGAATTTTTGCATCCATGTTCATCAGGGATATTGGTCTGCAATTCTCCTTTTTGATGGGGTCTTTGTCTGGTTTTGGGATCAAGGTAATGGTGGCCTCATAAAACGAGTTTGGACGTTTTCCTTCCATTTCTATTTTTTGGAACGGTTTCAGAAGAATAGGTATTAATTCTTCTTAAAATGTTTGGTAGAATTCCCCTGGGAAGCCATCTGGCCCTGGGCTTTTGTTTGTTGGGAGATTTTAAAAATTTCCTTAGTGGTAATAGGTCTGTTCAGGTTTTCTATTTCTTCCTGGTTCAGCTTTGGTAGTTTATACATCTCTAGGAATACATCCATTTCTTCCAGGTTATCTAATTTGCTGGCATAGAGTTGCTCATATGTTCTTATAATTGCTTGTATTTCTTTGGTGTTGGTTGTGATCTCTCCTTTTTCATTCATGATTTTATTTATTTGGGTCCTTTCTCTTTTCTTTTTGATAAGTCTGGCCAGGGCTTTATCAATCTTCTTAATTCTTTCAAAGAACCAGCTCCTAATTTCATTGATCTCTTCTACTGTTCTTTTGGTTTCTATTTCATTGATTTCTGCTCTGATCTTTATTATTTCTCTTCTCCTGCTGGGTTTAGGCTTTATTTGCTGTTCTTTCTCCAACTCCTTTAGGTGTAGGGTTAGCTTGTGTTTTTGAGACCTTTCTTGTTTCTTGAGAAAGGCTTGTATTGCTATATACTTTCCTCTTAGGACTGCCTTTGCTGCATCCCAAAGATTTTGAACAGTTGTGTTTTCATTTTCATTTGTTTCCACGAATTTTTTTAATTCTTTAATTTCCTGGTTGACCCATTCATTCTTTAGTAGGATGCTTTTTAGCCTCCATGTATTTGAGTTCTTTCCAACTTTCCTCTTGTGATTGAGTTCTAGTTTCAAAGCATTGTGGTCTGAAAATATGCAGGAAATGATCCCAATCTTTTGGTAATGGTTGAGACCTGATTTGTGACCTAGGATGTGATCTATTCTGGAGAATGTTCCATGGGCACTACAGAAGAATGTGTATTCTGTTGCTTTGGGATGGAATGTTCTGAATATATCTGTAAAGTCCATTTGGTCCAGTGTGTCATTTAAAGTCTTTATTTCCTTGTTGATCTTTTGCCTAGATGATCTGTCTATTTCAATGAGGGGGGTGTTAAAGTTCCCCACTATTATTGTATTGTTGTCGATGTGTTTCTTTGCTTTTGTTATTAACTGGCTTATATAATTAGCTGCTCCCATGTTAGGGGCATAGATATTTACCATTGTTAGATCTTCTTCTAGGATAGACCCTTTAAGTATGATATAGTGTCCTTCCTCATCTCTTATAACAGTCTTTGGTTTAAAATCTAATTTTTCTGATATAAGGATTGCCACCCCAGCTTTCTTTTGGTGTCCATTAGCATGGTACATGGCTTTCCACCCCTCCCTTTCAATCTGGGGGTGTCTTTGGGTCTAAAATGAGTCTCTTGCAGACAGCATATTGATGGGTCTTGTTTTTTTATCCAATCTGATAGCCTGTGTCTTTTGATTGGGGCATTTAGCCCATTTACATTCAGGGTAACTTTTGAAATATATGAATTTAGTGTCATTGTATTGCCTGTAAGGTGACTGTTACTGTATATTGTCTGTGCTCCTTTCTGGTCTATGTTGCTTTTAGGCTCTCTCTTTGCTTAGAGGACCCCTTTCAAGATTTCTTGTAGGGCTGGTTTCGTGTTTGCAAATTCCTTTAGTTTTTGTTTGTCCTGGAAGCTTTTTATCTCTCCTTCTATTTTCAGTGACAGCCTAGCTGGATATAGTATTCTTGGCTGCATATTTTTCTCATTTAGTGCTCTGAATATATCATGCCAGTCCTTTCTGGCCTGCCAGGTCTCTGTGGATAAGTCTGTTGCCAATCTAATGTTTCTACCATTGTAGGTTACAGATCTCTTGTCCCGAGCTGCTTTCAGGATTTTCTCTTTGTCTCTGAGACTCGTAAGTTTTACTATTAGATGTCAGGGTGTTGACCTATTTTTATTGATTTTGAGGGGGGTTCTCTGTGCCTCCTGGATTTTGATGCCTGTTTCCTTCCCCAAATTAGGGAAGTTCTCTGCTATAATTTGCTCCAATATACCTTCTGCCCCTCTCTCTCTTTCTTCTTCTTCTGGGATCCCAATTATTCTAATATTGTTTCATCTTATGGTATCACTTATCTCTCGAATTCTGCCCTCGTGATCCAGTAGTTGGTTATCTCTCTTTTTCTCAGCTTCTTTATTTTCCATCATTTGGTCTTCTATATCACTACTTCTCTCTTCTGCCTCATTTATCCTAGCAGTTAGAGCCTCCATTTTTGATTGCACCTCATTAATAGCCTTTTTGATTTCGACTTTGTTAGATTTTAGTTCTTTTATTTCTCCAGAAAGGGTTTCTCTAATACCTTCCATGCTTTTTTCAAGCCCAGCTAGTATCTTTTAAATCATCATTCTGAACTCTAGTTCCGACATCTTACTAATGTCCATATTGATTAGGTCCCTGGCAGTCGGTACTGCCTCTTGTTCTTTTTTTGAGGTTATTTTTTCTGTCTTGTTATTTTGTCCAGAGGAAAATAGATGAATGAGAGAACACAATGCTAACAGGGTAACAACGTCCCCAGAAAATATACACTGAACAAATCAGAAGAGACCTGAAACCGGGGGAAAAGAAAGGGAAAGAAAGAAAAAAGAAAAAAAAAAGAAAAAGATAAAAACAAACAAACAAAAACAGAATATGATCAAATATGATCAGGCTGGTGCATAGATCCGTGCCGCACACTAGATTTTGGGTGTATTTTGGTCTGTTAGAAGAAAGTGCCTCCCAAAATTTTAAAGAAAGAAAAACTTATATCTGTACAAAAATAGGGGTTAATATGATGAAGGGATGGAATATGACTGTACAGATGAAAAGTATAAAAGATTTTATAAAAGGAATTGATAAGAAGTTGTTTGAAAAAAGAAAGAAGAGGATTTAAAAAAAAAAAGGGAGAAAATGTGATCAGGCAGGAGACTAGAACAAAGCCATACACTAGAGATTTAGGGTATATTTTGGTCTGTTAGAAGAAACTGTATCCCAAAATTTTAAAGAGAGAACAACTTATATATATATATACCAAAAATAAGTTTAACTACTATGAAGGGTTAGAATATGACTCTAAAAATGAAAAATAAAAAAGATTTTTTAAAAAAGGGATTGATAAGATGTTGGTTAAAAAAGGGAAAAAGAAAAATTCAAAGAAAAAGAAAAAAAAATTAACTTTGAAAGACTAAAGACTAAAAAATCATGGGAAAAAAGCCATGAACTCTATGTGCAGTACTCCCCTAGCGCTGGAGTTCTGCCGTTGTCATTGATTGGTAAACTTGGTCTTGGCTGGCTGTTCTTGCTGATCTTCTGGGGGAGGGGCCTGTTGCCGTGGTTCCCAAATGTCTTTGCCGGAGGCGGAATTGCCCCGCCCTTGCCAGGCAGGGCTAAGTAATCTGCTCGGGTTTGCTCTCAGGAGATTTTGTTCCCTGCAAGCTTTCTGTACGGCTTTGGAGGAGAGAGTGAAAATGGTGGCCTCCCAATCTCCGCCTGGAGGAGCCAAGAACTCGGGGCCCCACTCCTCAGTGAGCCCCCAGAGAAAAGCAATCACTCCCATCTCCCTGGTCTCCAGCCGCACTCCATGCTCACCCTGCCTGTGACCGAGCATTTCCATCTCTGGCACACTACCCCGTTTGGAGTCTCCAAACCCAGCAGATCCCTGTGGTGTGCTCCCGTGCCATTCCTCCTGGAGGAGAAAGGGGAGTCTCCCCGGATCTGCTGCTTCTTGGGTCCCTGCTGGAAGAGCAATGGCCCAACTGTGCCTCGGATCACGGTTTATGGCAACCCTGAGCTGCAAGCCCACTCCTCGGCTCTGTCTCTGCAGCCGGCTTCCCCGCTCCAATACCTGGGAGCTCTGCCACACTCAGGCACCACCGGTCTTTCTGTGACCCCGAGGGTCCGAGACCACACTGTCCCAGTGAGGGTTCTACCCCCTGCTTAGCCACTGGAGCAACGTCCCTCAGCAGAGCAGACTTCTAAAAGTTCCGATTTTGTGCTCTGCTGCTCTATCACTTGCTAGTAGCAGCTGACGGAGGCCCCCTCCCCCGCCGTCTATCCTCCCAAATATCGCCTTGGATTCACTTCTCCGAACATCCTACCTTCCAGAAAGTGGTCGCTTTTCTGTTCAGAGAGTTGCTGCTATTCTTTTCTTCAATCTCCTGTTGAGTTCGTAGGTGTTCAGAATGGTTTGATCCTTATCTAGTTGAATTCCTGAGACCAGACAAAATTTAGGTCTCCTACTCCTCCGCCATCTTGTTCCTCTGCTTCTGTCTTTACATGACCTTTCCCCACTGTGTGTTCCCTGTGTCTTCTCCTTTTCTTTTTCAAATAGAGACTCTGTTGTTGGATGTAGCACTCACTTTAACTCCAGGATTATCTCATCTTGAGATCCTTAATCACTCTGTAAAGAACATATTTCTAAATAAGATCATATTCACATATTCACTAAGGATTAGGACCTTAACATATCTTTTTGGGACCATTATTCAACCCACCATAGATATCCACATCTTACTTCTACCATCTTAACAATATTTTTAACATTTTTCACGTATTTCTTTTGGATAGTGAAGTAGTAATGCCAATTTAATTCTCAAACCATATCCATTTTTGCTTATTTTTATTTTTTACTATGGTTGGTATTTGGCAAGTATATATTAATACTCTATATTATTACTATTCTCCCTTTTATCATTATGAATATTTATTTTTTATCTCCTCACTGGTTTTTGCTTAAAAATATGCTCTTTGTCTGATTGATATATATTTATCAAGTAATTTTTTCTAGGGAATTTATTATAAAAGTGACTCTTAAAAGTCTATATTCCTGTATTTTCCCAATAATTATGAAGAACTTTACCTTTAAATGATAAGGGGTAGGAGTGGGATTTAGCATTATACAAATTCAGCTTTATAGTTTGCATTTGATTTTTCCTCTGTCTTCCTATTTTATACTTACATACTGTTTCTTTTCTATCATGTCTCTCTTATAAGCAATATGTTGTAACTGTTTCCTTTTCTTAATAAACTTTAAAAATTTATATCTACTTATCTACCTGTGTGTTTATATGTATTATATATATACATACAAAAACACACACATATATATCAGATACAGAAAAACATTTGCATTATAAATATTCAACAGCTTGAGTAATTTTCACAAAATGAACACACCTATGTAACCTCCTCTGAATTGAGAAACAGAATATTACCAACACTCTAGAAGCCCACCACATGCCTCCTTACAGTAAATGCCCTGCCTGCTTCCCAGAGATAATCACTCTCTTGTTTCTTTACCATTTATCAGTTTGCTTGTTATTGAACTTTACAAATGAAATTGTGCATTATGTCTTGTCTTTATGTCTTGTCTTTTGTCTAACTTATTTTGTTCAACATTACATTATGTGTTGTTGCATGTAGCAGTAATTCATTCATTTTCATTACTGTATAGTATTCTACCATCTGAATATACCATAATGCATTTATCTATTCTAATACTGATGAATATTTAGGTTGTTTTCAGTTTTATTTGTTATGAATAATGTTGTTATAAACATTCTAATACATGTCTTTGATGAAAATAAGCCAGTATAACTTGTGTATTAAAATACAAGCAATTTTTAGGGCACCTGGTTGGCTCAGTCAGTTAAGTGTTCAACTCTTGGTTTCAGCTCATGTCATGATCCCAGGGTCCTGGGACTGAGCCCAGCATCAGGCTCCCTACTCAGTGGGGAGCCTGCTTCTCCCTCTCCCTCTGACCCTCCCTGCTGCTTGTGTTCTCTATCTCTCTCTCAAATAAAGTCTTTAAAAAATTTTTTTAAAATACAACTAACTTTTTTTTTTTAAAGATTTTATTTATTTATTTGAGAGAGAGAGAATGAGAGACAGAGAGCACAAGAGGGAAGAGGGCAGAGGGAGAAACAGACTCCCTGCTGAGCAGGGAGCCCGATGTGGGACTCGATCCCGGGACTCCAGGATCATGACCTGAGCCGAAGGCAGTCGCTTAACCAACTGAGCCACCCAGGTGCCCAAAATACAACTAACTTTTGAGTGTTGACCTTAAACCCTGCTACCTTGCTAAACTCTCTAATTAGTTCAAAGGTTTTTTGAGTAGAATACTTTGGATTTTCTACATGGACAATCCCACATTGTCTAAAAATAGGGACAGTTTTATTTCTTCCTTTCCATTATGTGATGCCTTCCATTCTTATATATGCTTTATTGCACTGACTAAGAGTGCCAGTACAATGTGGAATAGGAGGGCTGAGAAGGAACAACCTTATGTTATTTCAAACTTAGAAGGAAATAATTCACTATTTCACTATTAAGTATAATGTTAGCTGTAGGGTTTTTTTTTTTTAAGATATGTTCCATCAAGTTGAGGATGGTTCCTTTTACTCCTAAATTACTAAAAGTTTTTATCATGAAAGAATGCTATATATTGCCAAATGCTTTTTCTGTATGTTTTAATTTTTAAAGGCTTATTATATGATGAATTACATTGATTTATTTCTAAATATTGAAGCCAACTTGCATTCCCCAGATGAAACACATATGGTAATTTTATATGTATAATTATATATATATATATATATATTTCTGTAATTTTTTTTTTTTTAATCCTATCCACTTTTGGTATCAGGTTAATGTGGACTTCATAAAATGACATGGGAATTATTCCCACCTCTTCTATTTTCTGAAAGAACCTGTACAGAACTGGTGTTATTTCTTCTTTTTATTTCTTCTTTAAATGTTTGGTAGAATTTACAAAGGAAACCATAAGGGCCTAAATATTTTTATTTTTGATGTTTTTTAAATTCTAATTCAATTACTTTAAATTAGTGTAAAACAATTCAGGTTATCTATTTCTTATTAAGTGGTTTTTGTTAGTTTGTGGTTGTATTAATTTTCTTGTTGCTTTTATAATGAATTACCATAAACTCATGACTTAAAACAATACAAATCTGTTGCCTTACACTTCTGGAGGTCAGAATGTCTAAATGATTCTCACTGGGCTCAAATCAAAGTGTTGGCAGGTCTATACTTTTTTTTTTTTTTTTTTGACACAGAGAGAGAGAGAGATAGCAAGAGAGGAAACACAAGCAGGAGGAGTGGGAGAGGGAGAAACAGGCTTCCCGCTGAGCAGGGAGCACAATGCGGGACTCAATCCCAGGACTCTGGGATCATGACTTAAGCCGAAGGCAGACGCTTAATGACTGAGCCACCCAGGCGCCCAGGTCTATACTTCTTTAAGAAACTCTAGGAGATCATCCATTTCTAGTCTTTTCCAATTTCCTTTCCTTGCCTTTTCCAACTTCTGTATTCCTTATAGTACTTGGTTCAGAACACCTTCCTGATCTTCAAAGCCTGGAGAATAGCAACTTCAAATCTCTCACTGCCTCTGTCTTTACATTGCCTTCTCTCTTATAAGGACCCTTGTGATTACATTGGGCTTAACTGAGTAATTCAGGATAATCTCCCTATATTAAGATTCTTGGTTACATTTGTAAAGTCCCGTTTTGCCATATAAGGTAACATTCACAAGTTCCTGTGAATATGATGTGCAAAAAGTTTGGGAGGGGTGAAGTTAAACACTGGCTTTCAAAGATCGGTCCACTTCATTTAATTTGTTGAATTTATACATGTGTATTATTTCTAGAATTCCCTTTTTATCTTTTTAATATCTACAGGGTCTATCATTATATCTCCTCTATCTTTTCTAATATTGGTCATTTTTGTTTTCTCTCTTTTTCTTTGTAAGTCTTTCTAGAGGCTTACTGATTTTTAATTGTCACAAAGAAACAGTTTTGGTTTCATTAATTTTGATCTCTATTTTTTCTGTTTTCAATTTCATTAACTTCTGTTATCTTTATTATTTCCTTAATTATGCTTGATATGTGTTTTTCTCCATATTTTTGTAGTTTCTTAAGGTGAGATCTTCCATTACTGATTTGGATCTTTTCCTCTTTTTTATTTTTATTTATTTATCTATTTATTTTTTATTTATTTTTTATTTTTTTATTATGTTCTGTTAGTCACCATACAGTACATCGTTAGTTGTTTTTTAAAGATTTATTTATTTATTTTAGTGATAGACAGAGAGAGAGCACAGGTGGGGGGAAGACCAGAGGGAGAGACTCTCAAGCAGACTCCCCACTGAGCATGGAGCCTGATACAAGGTTCAATCTCATGACCCTGAGGTCATGACCTGAGCTGAAATCAATAGTCTGATGTTTAACCAACTGAGCCACCCCAGTGCCCCAATCTTTTCCTCTTTTTTAAACGTAAGTACTTAGTTCTATGATTTTCTCCCCAACAACAGCTTTGACTGCATAAAAATTTTGATATATTGTATTTATTTCTGTTTAATTTTTTTAAAGATTTTATTTATTTGTCTGTTTAATTAAAATATTTTCTAACTTTCCTGTAGTTTCCTCCTCCATCCATGTAGTATTTAGAAATGTGTTGCTTAATTTCCAAGTGTTTGGAGATGTAGTTGTTATTATTTGTGTTCTTTACTGCCTTTATATTACTTCATTCTAATTTACCTATTGTGATTTTTATCATATGATGTTATATAGTTTTTTACTAGTTTGCCTAGGAATTAAAAAAAAAACATATACTTATGGAAGATGGTGGCAGAGGAGGAGGACCTACAAATACAACTAGATAAGTAACAAATCATCCTAAGTACTCCAGAAATAAACCTGAAGACTAGCAGAACAAATTCAACAAATAAAAGTCATAGAAGAGGCCACATTGAAGAAGGTAGGAAGTTCAGAGACACAGTTTGGGAGACAGACGGATTGTGGCTGCTGTAGTGGGGAGGGAGCCACAGTCAAGGAGAAAGACAAGAGACAGAATAGCACACAGAGGAGTGCACAAGGGAAAATGAATCCCCAGAACAATTGGCTTGGAAAGCAAGAGGGGCTGAATTTCATGAGTTCTTGAAACCAGAGGGGTGTAAAGCCTGGCGTTTTAAAGGTCAGCAGGATTGACTCACATAGGGCATTGGAGGCAGCTCTTCGAGAGAAGGCAGGGCAAACAGCCTTCAGACATACAGTGTAGAAACAGCAATCTGAAGAGCACCTGCGGCACACAGAGGGGAGGTTATTTGCTCATTTTGGAGTGTGTTCCATAGAGGCAGGATTCACCAAAGACCCCTTCAGGAACAAAAAAACAATAGGTGCCATTTCCCTCCCCTGCCACTCAGCATAAGCACAGGGCCACCTGCAGAACCAGCCCAGCACAGATACTTGCTACCTAACTTGTTTACCCCAAGACCCACCACCCACCACATCAATGGGCAGATCATCTAAACAGAAAAGCAAAAGGAAACAATGGCTTTGAAACACACACAGGAACAGATGGGTTTAACAGATATAATCAGAACATTCCATCCTAAAACAGTAGAATATTCTTTCTAATTGCACATGGAACATTCTCCAGAACAGATCACATATTACCCCACAAAACAAGCCTCAACAAATTTAAGATGATTGAAGTCATACCATGCATCATTTCTGACCACAATGATATGAAACTAGAAATCAACCACAAGAAAAATCCAGAAAGGCCACAAATAGATAGAGTTTAAATAATGTGTTACTAAACAATGAATGGAACAATGAGGAATAAAAGAAATAAAAAATACATGGAAACAAATGAAAATGAAAACATACAGTCCGAAACTTTTGCGATGCAGCAAAAGCAGTCCTAGGAAGGAAGTATATAGCAATAGGGGTCTACCTCAAGAAGCAAGAAAATCTCAAATAAACAATCTAACCTTACACCTAAACGAGCTAACAAAAGAACAACAAACAAAACCTAAAGCCAGCAGACGGAAGGAAATAATAAAGATTAGAGCAGAAATAAATGATATAGAAACTAAAAAAAAAAAAAAATAGAACATATCAATGACCCAGGAGTTGGTTCTTTAAGATCAATAAAATTGATAAATCTCTAGCTAGATATATCAAGAAAAAAGAGAAAGAACTCAAATAAATAAAATCACAAATGAAAAAGAGAAATAACAACCAACACCACAGAAGTGCAATTATAAGAAAATATGATGACAAACTATATGCCAACAAATTGGACAACCTGGAAGAAATGGATAAATTCCTACAAACATATAAACTCCCAAAACTGAAGCAGGAAGAAGTAGAAAACTTGAAAAGACTGATAACCAGCAAAGAAATTGAATCATTAATCAAAAACCTCCCAAAAAGTCCAGGACCAGACAGCTTCATAGGTGAATTCTACCCAACATTTATACCCAACATTTAAAGAAGAGTTAATACTTATTTTTTCAAACTATCAAAAAAAAAAAAAATAGAAAAGGCAAGAAAACTTCCAAATCCATTCCATGAGGACAGCATTACCCTGATACCAAAACCAGATAGACTCCACTAAAAATAAGAACTACAGGCCAATATCCCTGATGAACATAGATACAAAAATTCCCAACAAAATACTAGGAAACCAAATTTAACAATATCTTAAAAAAGTCATTCACCACAGTCAAGTGGGATTTATTCCTGGGTTGCCAGGGTAGTTCGATAGTCACAAAATAATGTGATATGTCACATCAATAAGGGAAAAGATAACAACCATATAATCATTTCAATAGATGCAGAAAAAACATTTGACAGAGTACAGCACCCATTCACGATAAAAAAAAAAAAACCCTCTGCAATGTAAGTTCAGAGGGAACATACCTCAACATTATAAACATCATGTATGAAAAACCCACAGCAAACATCATCCACAATGGGGAAAAACTGAGAGCATTTCCCCTAAAGTCAGGAAAGAGACAAATATGCCCACTTTCACCACTTCTATTCAATATAGTACTGGATGTCCTAGCCACAGCAATCACACAACAAAAAGAAATAAAAGACATCTAAATTCTGGAGGAAGAAGTAAAACTTTCACCATTGGTAGATGACATGATACACTATATAGAAAACCTGAAAGAGTCCACCCCAAAAAATTGCTAGAACTTATAAATGAATTCAGTAAAGTCATAGGATACGAAATCAACATACAGAAATCTGTTGCATTTGTATACACTGATACTGAAGTAGCAGAAAGAGAAATCAAAGAATAGATTCCATTTACAATTGCACCAAAATCTATAAGATACCTAGGAATAAACTTAACCAAAGGGGTGAAAGATCTGTATGCTGAAAACTTTAAAACACTGATGAAAGAAATTGAAAACTACAGAAAAAAATGAAAAAACATTCCATGTTCATAGATTGAAAGAAGAAATATTGTTAAAATGTCTATGCTACCCAAAGCAATCTGCACATTTAATACAATACTTATCAAAATATCACCACATTTTTTACAGAACTCAAACAACCAATCCAAAATTTGTATAGAACCACAAAAGACCCCAAAAAGCCAAAGCAATCTTGAAAAAGAAAAGCAGAGGTGGAAACATGACTATTCTGGACATCAAATTATATTACAAAGTTGTAGCAATCAAAAACAGTTTGGTACTGGCACAGAACTAGACACATAGATCAATAGAACAGAACAGAAATCCCAGAAATAAACCCTCATTTATATGGCCAATTAATTAACAAAGCAGGAAAAATATCCAATGGAAAAAAGGGTCTCTTCAACAAACGGTTTTGGGAAAACTGGACAGCAACATGCAAAAGAATGGAACTGGAACACTTTCTTATACCATACACAAAAATAAGTTCAAAATTGATAAAAGACCTAAATGTGAGATAGGAATCCATCAAAATCCTAGAGGAGAAAACAGGCAGTAACTTCTCTGACATTGGCCATAGCTACTTTTTTTCTAGATGTATCTCCTGAGGCAAGGGAAACAAAAGCTAAAATAAACTATTGGGACTACATTAAAATAAAAATCATCTGCAAAATAAAGAAAACAATCAACAAAACTCAAAGGCAACCTATGGAATGGGAGAAGATATTTACAAATGACGTATCTGATAAAGAGTTAGTATCCGGAACAACAAACTGACACAACTCAACACCCCCCCCCCAAAAAAATAATCCAGTTAAAAACAGGCAGAAGATTTGAACAGACATTTTTCCAAAGACCTACAAATGGCCAGCAGACACATGAAAAAATGCTCAATATCACTCATTATCAGGGAAATGCAAATCAAAACTACAATGAGATATCACCTCACACCTGTTAGAATGGCTAAAATCAAAAACAAGAAACAGGTGTTGGCAAGGATGTAGAGGAAAAAGGAATCCTCTTGCACTGTTGGTGCTAATGTAAACTGGTGCAGCCACTGTGGAAAACAGTATGAAGGTTCCTCAAAGAGTTATAAATAGAACCACCCTACAATCCAGAAATCTCACTACTGGGTATCTGCCCAAAGAATACAAAAACAGGAATTCAAAGGGATACATGTTATGTTTATAGCAGCATTATTTATAATAGCCAAATTGTGGCAGCTGCCCAAGTGTCCATGGATTGACTAAATGGATAAGAAGAGGTGGTATATATAGACAATGGAATATTACTCAGCCAAAAAAAAAATAAAAGGAATGAAATCTTGCCATTTGCAACAAAATGAATGGAACTAGAGAGTATAATGCTGAGCAAAATAAATCAGAGAAAGACAAACACCATATGCTTTCACTCATATGTGGAATTTAAGAAACAAAACAAATGAGCAAAGGGAAAAAAGAGAGAGAGGCAAACTAAGAAACAGACTCTTAATTACAGAGAACAAACTGATGTCTACCAGAATGGAGGTGGGTGATGAGGATTAAGTAGTGCATTTGTTGTGATGAGCACTGGATGATGTATGGAATTGTTGAATCACTATATTGTACACCAGAATCTAATATAACACTGTATGTTAACAAACTGGAATTAAAATAAAAACCTAAAAATAATAAAAATTAAAAATAAAAAAAACATATTTATCTTTTCACAAGCTACTTAGCATAAATATTTTACCACATCATATTGGAATATAGAAATTTTATACTTTTAAAAGTACCTTTATGCACCTATGTTTATGTCTTTATTACACTTCCATTCCTGATATATATTTTTTAGATATATAACTCCAACTTGACAGCACTTTCAACTTATCTAACTTCTTTCGGTCTTCATCTTTTCCGATGAGACATCAGCAATCATTGGAACTTTTGTACCCCATCAGTAATACTTCATTGTTTTCTGGAAGCATTTAAGATTTTATTTTCTTTAGTTTCAGCATTCTTTTAAAGATTTATTTATTTATTTTAGTGAGAGAGGGTGCATATGCAGGAGCACAGTGGGGAGGGGCAGAGGGAGAGTCTTAAGCAGACTCCCCACTAAGTGCAGAGCCTCACCCCACTACCCTGAGACCATGACCCTGAGCAGAAACCAAGAGTTGGAGTGTCCGATGCTTAATCGACTATACCAACCAGGTACCCCAGTTTTCAGCAATTTGATTATGATGCATCTGGGCCTGAATTTCTTTGGGTTTTTCCTATTTGGCATTTTACTAAGGTTCTTAAATCTGTAGGTTTAATTCTTTACTCAAACTTGGGAATTTCTCAGCTATTACTTCTTCAAATATTTTTCAGCACCACATGCTTTCTCCTTTACTTTTCAGATCATGATGGCATGAATTCTAGACATTTTGTTATTATTCCACATGTATTTGAGGTTCTGCTCATTTTAATTCTTAACAATTTTCTTCCTGTTGCTCAAATTTGGTTATTTATATAGATCTATTTTCATGTTCACTGACCCTTTCCTCTATCATGTCTATTCTGTTATTGAGCCCAACAATTGAATTTCTGACAAATTTCTGTTAATGAAACTTTCAGTAAAATTTTCATTTTTTTCTACATTATTTCTTTGATGAGACGTTTTTGATGAAAACTTCTATTTTGACAGTTCTAAAAGCACTCAAATTTTTTGCTTAAGGATTTTTATAATATGCACTTTATTTTTTTGTTTTTTTCCAGATTTATTAACATATAATTGACATATAACATTGTGCAAGTTTAAGGTGTACAATGTGTTGATGTGATACACTTATATATTGCAATATGATTATCACAGTAGCATTAGCTAACACCTCCATCACATGATATAATTACCATTTTTTGGTGTGTTTAGAACATTTATTTTTTTTCAATGTTTATTTTTTAATTTATTTTCTTTTATTTTATTATGTTACGTTAGTCACCATACAATACAATTAGATTTTGATGTAGTGATCCACGATTCATTGTTTTCATATAACACCCAGTGCTCCATGCAGTATGTGCCCTCCTTAATACCCATCACTGGGCTAACCCATTCCCCACCCCCCCTCTAAAACCCTCAGATTCTTTCTCAGAGTCCATAGTCTCTCATGGTTCATCTCTCCTTCCAATTTCCCCCTGCCCCATTTTTCCCTTCCTTCTCCTAATGTCCTCCATGCTATTCCTATGTTCCACAAATAAGTGAAACCATATGATAATTCACTTTCTCTGCTTGACTTATTTCACTTAGCATAATCTCCTCCAGTCCCATCCATGTGGATGTAAAAGTTGGGTATTCATCCTTTCTGATGGCTGAGTAATATTCCATTGTATATATGGACTACATCTTCTTTATCCATTCATCTGTTGAAGGGCATCTTGGCTCTTTCCACAGTTTGGCTATTGCGGACATTGCTGCTAATGAACATTGGGGTGCATATGGCCCTTCTTTTCACTACATCTGTGTCTTTGGAGTAAATATCCAGGAGTGCAATCGCTGGATCATAGGGTAGCTCTATTTTTCATTTTTTGAGGCACCTCCACACTGTTTTCCAAAGTGGCTGTACCAACTTGCATTCCCACCAACAATGTAAGAGGGTTCCCTTTTCTCCACAACCTCTCCAACATTTGTTGCTTCTTTCCCTGTCCATTTTTGCCATTCTAACTGGTGTAAGGTGGTATCTCAATGTGGTTTTGATTGGAATTTCCCTGATGGCTAATAATGATGAACATTTTTTCATGTGTCTGTTAGCCATTTGTATGTCTTCTTCAGAGAAGTGTCTGTTCATGTCTTCTGCCCATTTTTGGACTTGGTTATTTGTTTTTTGGGTGTTGACTTTGAGAAGTTCTTGATAGATCTTGGATACCAGCCCTTTATCTGTAGTGACATTTGCAAATATCTTCTCCCATTCTGTGGGTTGCCTTTTTGTTTTGTTTTATTGACTGCTTCCTTTGCTGTGCAGAAGCTTTTTATCTTGATGAAGTCCCAAAAGTTCATTTTTGCTTTTGTTTCACTAGTCTTTGGAGATGTATCTTGAAAGAAGTTGCTGTGGCCGATGTCAAAGAGGTTACTGCCTATGTTCTCCTCTACGATTTTGATGGATTCCTGTCTCACATTGAGGTCTTGGTGATCACTGCTTTGTAATACAGCTTGAAATCAGGCAACGTGATGCTCCCAGCTTTGTTTTTCTTTTTCAACATTTCCTTGGCGATTCGGGGTCTTTTCTGATTCCATACAAATTTTAAGATTGTTTGTTCCAGCACCTTGAAAAATGTCATTGGAATTTTGATCAGGATGGCATTGAAGGTGTAGAGTGCTCTGGTTACCATACACATTTTAACAATGTTTATTTTTCCAATCCATGAGCATGGAATGTTTTTCCATCTTTTTGTGTCTTCTTCAATTTCTTTCATGAGTGTTTTGTAGTTCCTAGAGTATAGATCCTTTACCTCTTTGGTTAGATTTATTCCGAGGTATCTTATGGTTTTTGGTGCTATTGTAACTGGAATCATTTCTCTAATTTCTCTTTCTATAGTTGCATTGTTAGTGTATAAGAAAGCTACTGATTTCTGTGCATTGATTTTGTATCCTGCCACATTACTGAATTGCTATATGAGTTCTAGCAATTTGGGAGTGGAGTCTTTTGGGTATTCCACATAAAGTATCATGTCGTCTGCAAAGAGAGAGAGTTTGACTTCTTCTTTGCAGTTTGAATATCTGTTATTTCTTTTTGTTGTCTGATTGCTGTTGCTAGGACTTCTAGTATTATGTTGAACAATAGTGGTGAGAGTGGGCATCCTTGACATATTCCGGATCTTAAGTAAAGTCTCTCAGCTTTTCCCATTGAGAATGATATTCGCTGTGGGTTTTTCATAGATGGATTTTATGAACTTGAGGAATGTTCCCTCTATCCCTATACTCTGAAGAGTTTAATCAGGAGAGGATGTTGTGTTTTGTATCAATTGAGAGGTCTATATGGTTCTTCTCTCTCCTCTGATTAATGTATTCTATCACATTGATTGATTTGTGAGTGTTGAACCACCCTTGCATCTCTGGGGATAAATCCCAGTTGGTCGTGATGGATGATCCTTTTAATGTATTTTAGGATCCTTTTAGCTAGGATTTTGTTGAGGATTTTGGAATCCATATTCATCAGGGATATCTGTCTGAAATTCTCCTTTTTGATGGGGTCTTTGCCTGGCTTGGGGATTAAGGTAATGCTGGCCTCATAGAATGAGTTTGGAACCTTTCCTTCTGTTCCTATATTTTGAAACAGCCTCAATAGAATAGGTATTATTTCTTCTTTGAATGTTTGGTAGAATTCCCCAGGGAATCCATCAGGCCCTGGACTCGTTTTTTGGGAGGTTTTTGATCACTGCTTCAATCTCATTACTGGATGTTGGCCTATTCAGGTTGTCAATTTCTTCCTGTTTCAGTCTTGGGAGTTTATAGCTTTCCAGGAAGGCCTCCATTTCATCCAGATTGCTCAGTTTATTGGCATATATTGTTGATAATAATTTCTAATAATTATTTCTATTTCCTTGGTGTTAGGCATCATCTCTCCCCTTTCATTCATAATTTTATTAATTTGGGTCCTTTCTCTTTTCTTTTGGAAAAGGCTGGCCAGTGGTTTATCGATCTTGTTAATTCTTTCAAAGAACCAGCTTCTAGTTTCATTAATCTGATTCAATGTGTTTCTGGTTTCTAATTCATTGATCTCTGCTCTAATCTTAATTATTTCTCTTCTAATGTGTGGCTTAGGTATCGTTTGTTGCTTTTTCTCTAGTTCTTTAAGGTGTAGAGTTAGTTGGTGAATTCGGGATTTTTTTTTTCTTTTTTTTTTGAGTGAGGCTTGGATGGCTCTGTATTCCCCTTAGGACTGCCTTTGCAGTATCCCATAGGTTTTGGACCAATGTGTTTTCGTTCTTATTGGTTTCCATGAATTGTTTAAGTTCTTCTTTGATTTCCTGGTTGACCCAAACTTTCTTGAGCAGAGTGGTCTTTAGCTTCCAAGTGTTTGAATTTCTGCCAAATTTTTTCTTGTGATTGAGTTCCAGTTTTAAACCATTATGGTCTGAGATTATGCAAGGAATTATCTCAATATTTTGGTATCTGTTGAGACCTGATTTTTGACCCAGTATGTGGTGTATTCTGGAGAAAGTTCCATGTGTGTTCGAGAAGAATGAGTAGTCTGTTGTTTTAGGGTGGAATGTTCTGTATATATCTATGAGGTCCATCTGTTCTAGTGTGTCATTCAAAGCTGTTGTTTCTTTGTTGATTTTCTGCTTAGATGATCTGTCTATTGCTGAGAGTGGAGTATTGAGGTCTCCTGCAATTAACGTATAATTATCAATATGATGCTTTATTTTGGTTAACAATTGGCTTATGTAGATGGCTGCTCCCATGTTGGGGGCATAGATATTTACTATTGTTAGGTCTTCTTGTTCAATAGACCCTTTAAGAATAATATAGTGTCCTTCTGTGTCTCTAATTACAGTCTTGAGCTTAAAATCTAATTTGTCTGATATAAGGATTGCTCCCCCAGCTTTCTTTTGAGGTCCACTGGCATGGAAGATGGATCTCCATCCCTTCACTTTCAGTCTGGATGTATCTTGAGGTTCAAAATGAGTCTCTTGTAGATCCTATATGGATGAGTCCTGTCTTTTTATCCAATCTGCAACCTTGTGGCATTTTATGGGAGCATTTAGGCCGTTCACGTTGAGAGTGATTATTGAAAGATATGAATGTATTGTCATCATGTTGCCTGTGAAGTCCTTGTTTTTATAGATTGTCTCTGTAAATTTCTGTTCTATATCACTTTTGGGGTCTTTCTGCTTTTATAGAACCCCCCTTAATATTTCTTGCAGGGCCGGCTTAGTGGTCACATGTTCTTTCAGTTTCTGCCAGTCTTGGAAGCTTTGCATCTCTCCATGCATTCTAAATGACAGCCTTGTCAGATAAAGTATTTTTGGCTGCATGTTTTTCTCGTTTAGTACCCTGAATATGTCTTGCCAGGCCTTTCTGGCTTCCCAGGTCTCTATGGATAGGTATGACATTATTCTGCTGTTCCTCCCTCTGTATGCAAGGAATCTCTTCCCCCTAACTGCCCTTAAGATGGTTTCCTTGGTTCTAAGATTTGCGAGTTTTACTATTACATGCTGGGGTATTGGCCTGTTTTCCTTGATCTTGGGAGGGGTCCTCTCTGCCTCTAGAACACGAATGTTTGTTTCATTTCCCAGATTAGGGAAGTTCTCAGCTACGATTTGCTCAAATATATCTTCTCGTCCTCTCTCTCTCTCCACCCCCACAGGGATCCCAATAATTCTAACATTGGAACATTTCATGGTGTCACTTATTTCTCTGATTCTATTTTCATGGATTCTGAGTTAGTTTTCCCTGGCCTCCTCTTTTCCTTTTTTGTCTATTAAATGGTCTTCCAGGTCACTAATTCGTTCTTCTGCCTCACTTACCCTAGCTGTTAGATTGTCTAGATTAGGTTGGATCTCATTGGTAGCATTTTTAAGTTCTGCCAATTCAGCTTTCATTTCTGCCCTTAGAGACTCTATGTTGCCATTAATTGATTTCTCCATTCTAGCCATTGTCTTCACAATTGTTAGCCTGAATTCCATCTCCTACATCTTGGTTATATCTGAATCCATTTGTAAATCTGTGGCATAAGTCATAGTCTCTGAGTCTTTCTTATTTTGGGGGTTCCTCCTCCTAGTCATTCTGTTGATGGGTGTTTGAGGGAATGTATAGAGTCCAAATTATTGACCAGAACCCAAGCAAGTTGCACCTGTTTTCTTGGGACCTTAGGGTTGCTGGCCTCTTGTTTTCCCAGCCTGTCTTCTGGGGGAGGGGCCTGCCACACTGTTACTCAGGCAACCCTGTTTGGGACAGTTGTCCTGCCTCCTGTGGCAGGGGATGGGCTCATTGAAAACTGTTTTTTTTTTTAGGGCTTTTATTCTCTGGAGGCTTTCCCTGGTGGCTTTCCACATCTCTTCCGTGAGTCAGAGCAGAAGAGACCGTTTCCAACCCTCTGCCTCAGACCAGGGAGATTGCAATCTGTTCTTCAGTGAGCTCTCCAGGCCACACTATCTCCGTTTCTGTCTGTGCTGCTATAAACTGCATCATCCTGGGTTATGCGCCCCTCACAGCGCTCCCAGTCCTCACCTCCAGGTAGGGGCATGTCTCTGCTCTTTGTGCTTCTAAAACCACCAGCTGCCCCCAGTTTGCATGTGCGGCCCTACCACTCCAAGTTTCCGTCCAGGGGGCTGCCCTAAGGTCCTTTCCCTGTTGCTACCAGTCTTCGAGTCTGTGCCTGGTCCCCAGCGCAGGAAGCTATCGCTTACCAGCGGTGTAGGATCCCCACAGCCAAGCTCCCTCCCCCTGCCATTTATCCTCCAATATCTGCCCGCAGAATCACCGCTCCCTGCTTTGTACCTCAAAACCAACCGCCTGCAATATTCTGTTTGTAGAGATCCAGATCTACCTTCTTACATCTCAGGCTGATTTCATGGGTGTTCAGAGTGGTCTGGTAGATGTCCAGCTCAATTCCATGGACCAGTTGGAATAGGGTCCCCTACTCCTCCACCATGTTTTCCCCTCTGTTTAAAACATTTAAAATCTACTCTCTTAACAACTTTCAAGTACATAATAAGGTATTTTAGGGGGCGCCTGGGTGGCTCAGCCAGTTAAGCATCTGCCTTTGGTTCACATCATGATCCCAGGGTCTTGGGATCGAGCCTTGTGTAGGGTTCCCTGCTCAGCAGAGAGTCTGCTTGTCCCTCTCCCTCTGCCCCTCCCCTTTCTTTTGTTCTCTTTCTCTCTCAAACAAATAAAATCTTTAAAAATATACTTTTAGCTATAATAACAATGCTATGCCCGAGATTTGCAAAATTTATCTTCTGACTCAAAGTCTGTACTCTTTGACCAACATCTCCCTATTTTTTCCACCCCCGGCCCCTGGTAACCACCATCTTGCTCTCTGTTGCTTTGAGTTTAGCTTCTATAGATTCTAAGTATAAGTGATATTATACAGTATTTGTCTTTCTCCATCTTATTTTACTTAGCATAATGCCCCCAAGGTCCATCTATATTGTCACAAATGACAGTATTTCTTTCTTTCTCATGAATTACTATATATAAGATATTATATACATAATATATACATGTATAACATATATATAGTATGTTCTTTATCCATTCATCTTTTGAAAACATTTTGGTTGTTGCCGTATCTTGGCTATTGTGACTTATGCTACAATAACCATGGAAGTGCAGATATCTCTTCAGTATTCTATTTTCCTTTCCTTTGGATTAATACCCAACCCAGACCTGAGACTGCAGGATCACATGGTAGTTCTATTTTTAATTTTTTGAGGAATGTCCATACTGTTTTTCATAGTGCCTGTACCAATTTATATTCCCACCAACATGCACAAGGGTTCCCTTTTATCTACATCCTCACCAACAATTGTTAACTCATCTTTTTTTTTATGACAGCTATTCTAACAGGTATAAGGTGCTATCTCATTGCGGTTTTGATTTGTATTTCCCTGACAATTAGTGATTTGGGGCATCTTTTCATGTGTCTGTTGGCCATTTGGATGTCTTCTTTGGAAAAAAATGTCTGTTCATTTCCTACACACATTTTTTAAATCAGATTGTTGTTGTTGTTGTTGTTGAGTTATATGAGTTATTTACATATTTTGGATATTAACAAATGGAGAGCTTGCAAGTATTTTCTCCCATTCTATAAGATGCTTTCTCATTTTGTTGATTGTTTCTTTTACTGTACAGAAGCTTTTTAGTCTGATGTAGTCCCACTTACTGATTTTTGCCTTTGTCACTTGTCCTTTTGGTGTCATATCCAAAAAGTCATTGATAAGACCTACGGCAAGGAGCTCTTCCCCTGTTTTCTTCTAGTGGTTTAACAGTTTAAGGTCTTATTTTTAAGTCTTTACTACATTTTGAGTTGATTTTTATATATGGTGTAAGACAGCCCTCCAGTTTTATCAATTTTCATGTGGTTGTCCAGTTTTTCCAGCACCTTTTATTGAAGAGACTACCCTTTCCTAATTGAACATTCTTGTCTCTCTTGGCAAATATTAGTTGACCATATATGCAGAGGTTTATTTCTGGGTTTTTGAATCTGTTCCATTGGTCGATGTGTCTGTTTGTATGCCAATTTCATACCGTTTTCATTACCATATCTGTGCAATAGTTTGAAAGCAGGAAATATCTTGATGCCTCCACCTTTGTTCTTTCTCAGGTTTGCTTTGGCTATTCAGAGTCTTGTGGTTCCATAAAAATTTTAGGATTTTTCTAATTCCGTGAAAATTCCATTGGAATTTTGATAGGTATTATATTGAATTAATAGATGATTTTAGATAGTGTGGACATTTTTACAATGTTGATTCTTCTGATCCACTAACACAAGATATCTTGCCATTTGTTTGTGTCTTCAATTTCAGTCTTGTACTTTTCAGTGTACAGATATTTCCCCTTGGTTAAATTTATTCCTAAGTATTTTATTTGTTTCATTCTATTGTGAATGAGATTGTTTCCTTTACATAATAGTTACTTTAGAATCTTTGTCATATAGTTCCAAATCAACGTCACTCTGGCCTTTGGTACCTGTTAACTGGCTTTTCCCATAGGATCTAAATTTCTATCATTCTTAATGACATGTGATTTAGGATTTTACCCTGAGCATTTTATTAGCTTATGAAATTATGTATCTTATTTAGATTCTACAGAGAATGTTGATTTTTGGTTTTTTGTTTAGTCCTGGTTAGGGTCAGGCTGCAAGTTCCAGACTTCCTTCTATGGCCTACAGTTTTGATATCAGTTCAGTTTTCACAACCTTTGTAGTGTTCTTCAAATATGTCCTTGGTTTACAATCGGTGACCTAAGTGGTAGGGTATCATTGGTTCAGTTCTCAATGACTTTTGTATGCTAATTTGGATTAGTTCCACACATGTATGCTTTTATAAACTTTATAATTTATAAACTTAATAAAGTTGACTGATAAAGGTGATTTTATAAACTTTATTGTGTCACTTTCCAAAGCTTCTCCCCAGCCATGATTTCCCCAGTACTTTCTGGGTTCAAGTGACACAAGAACAGAGACCTCCCTCTTGGAACCACAGCTCCACTAAATGAAGAGGAAGGTTACTCTTCCTCAGTTTGGCTCCTACAGTCTCTTATTATTGGCTAATCCTTCTGTCATCATGGGATTTCCTGATTGCTGGTGCAGAAAAGAATAGATGGGGGGAGGGGGAAATGTGTGATTGAGGCAGTACTCTGAGCATTAGGGATTCCCTTTCCTGGCCCTTAAAAGAGCTAGAGGGCTTCTTTGGAGCTATCTCTGTCTGTGCTATAGTGCTCACTTCTAGGTATCTTGCTGTGGTGAATATAGGTTGAAGGAAACCAGAGAAAAACAATAAACTCACTGTGAATTTGGTGGTACTTCAAATTCTGATAATCTTCTCCAATTTGCCTGCTGCTATTAAATTTTCACAGTTCTCAAATAGCTGTATTATGCATATGCCCATATTTTATAGGTTCATTCAGTGGGAGAGAAAGAAGTGTACTTACTTTTATCATCCCTAGAACTAGAAATGTTCCAGTATAATTTGAATAGAAGTGACGATTTAAGTTATTTTTGTATTGTTTTTGAGATTAAAGAGAGACCTTTCAATAATTCAGCATTTATTTTTGTTAGCTGTTTTATTCTTATAGTTTTCATTAAATTAAGGAGTTCTCCAATATCTCTAGTTTTCTAAGAATTTTATCATAAATTTTACCAAATGTTTTTTACACATCTATTGAAAGAATCATATTGTTTTCTCCATTATTTTGTTATGATAGTAAATTACATTGATTGATTTTAAAATGCTGAACAACTTCACATTTCTGGAATAAAGTCAAATTATTTGTAATGAATTATCCTTTTCATATACCCCAGGATTTGCTTCACTAATTTTTTTCAGAAATTTTGCATTTATGTTTAAGAGTTTGGTCTTAAATTTTCCATTCTTCTAGTGTCCACATCAGCTTTTGGTATCAATGTTATTCAGACATCATGAAATAAGTAGGGATTTTTCCAATGATTTACTATTCTCTAGAAAGTTTTGCATAAGATTGGTGTTATATCTTCTCAGAGTTTGGAATAATTTGCTGATTAAGCCATATGGTTCTAGAATTTTCTTTGTGGGAAAGTTTGAAATTACAGATTGAGTTCCTTAATTATTATAAGACTGTTCACATTTACATTTACTTTTGTGTCAGCTTTGCTGTGTTGTACTATTCAAGTAATCTATCAACATATTCAAATACATTGGCTCATAGTTTTTCCTAGTGTTCTTCAAAAAAAATGCTAATGTAACATTTGTAGTAACATCCTCTTCTTCCTTCCTGATATTGGTAATTGATGTGTTTTCTATTTTGTTTCTGATCATTCTTGCCAGAATATTGTTATTAATTATATTTAGTCTGCTAATCAACTTTTAGTTGTATTGATTCCATTTATGATTATTTCATCCATTTCTTCTCTTATTATATTTCTTTCCTTCTACTTTTTTGGGTTCCATTTTCTCTTTTTTCTACCTTCTTAAAATGGACACTTAGAAAATTAATTTTTGTCCTTCCTTCTATTCTTATATAAGAATTCAAGTATATATATGACCATCTAAGTATGGCTTTAGCTGTAGCCCACGTTTTGATACATTTTGTTGTTATTATCACTAATTTAAAAACATACATTCTAGTTTCCATTGAAATGTATTATTTTAACAATGAGTTACTTAGAAATATAATGTATTCCTTAATTTGCAAACATATGAGTCTTTTACAGTTATCATTCTGTTATTCATTTCTAGTTTAATTTCCTTGTGGTTAGAAAACATACACTATACATGATTCCGGGCTTTTAAAGGTGTTGACACATGCTTTATGGCCTGACTATGGCCATGTGCACAGAAAATAATGTGTATTCTTTAATTGCTCATCTCCACTTTCAATACATATGTCAATTAGGTCAAATTTGTTAAAATGTCATTCAAATCTTCAATATCCATCCTGTTTTTTGTATGCTTTACTATCATTACAAGCACGTGTTAATATCTCCTATTATGATTATGAAGTTGTCTATTTCTCATTTTAATTCTGTCCATATACACATTATATATTTTGATAGTATGCTATCAAGTAAATACAAATTTATAATTGGTATATCATTCTTGTGGGTTGACTCTTTTATCATTATAAAATATCCTACTTCATATTTAATAATGCTTCTAAGCTTAACATCTATTTTGTCTGGTATTAATAAAATGAAATCTTATCATATTTCTTTTGGTTAGTGTTTGCATGGTGTATTGTTTTGCACTCTCCTGCTTGCAACATTTCTGATTTTATACTTAAGGTTTGTCTCTTAAAAGTAGCATAGTTTTTTCTTTTGAAAATTGACTCTGATAATTTTTCTTTTACCCTTGACTTATTGGAATATGATATAAATTAGTATTTTTACTACTTCTTAACAATTTAAAGTCTTTTTTCCCTTTCTTACCTCTTATGTTATCATTGTCTTATATCTTAGATTATCATGTTTCCAACACCACAAGACATTTTTTCTTATTTCATATGCTCAGTATTTGTTAATATTCACCCCCATAGCTTATTCAAAAGAAAATTAATATTCAATAAATCTAGTCTATCTTCTGTTTAATCCAGAATAATTTTCCCATGGATCTCAGATTTCTCTAACAACAAACATTTGTAGGCCCAGATCTATTTACACCCAAAACCAACAGAAAGAAAATGACTAGGTTTTGCTTTACTATAATGAAGTCACACATGTGCTTGCTTATGCATTTCCACTCTAAAACATTAAGAAATAAGTCACTTATAACAACTAGTACAAAACATGAAACCCATCTTAATCTGTAAGATATCACCTGGAATTTATATTATGTCAGTGGATCATGATCTACTTAATCCCCCTTGTTATGTTGATCTCATAATTTCTTCCAGCATATTTTGACATATATGATTGTTTCCCCTGTTTCTGCACTAACTGATTTAATCATGCTCCCTATTTATCTGCCTAGGCTACTTCAGTTTACTTAGACATTATACCTCAACCTGCCATAGACAATATCTCCTATGCTTCAGCTGGAGGAATAGGGCTTATGGGATAGATATACAAATGAAACATAAATATTCATTTTCATGACTTTTCTTTTGAACCATATAAATATTTAATACATTCAAAAAATAATAAAATGTGGGGCACCTGGGTGGTACAGTTGGTTATTCATCTGACTCTTAGTTTTAGGTCAGGTCATGATTTCCTGAGATTGAGCCCCACATCAGGCTCCATGCTCAGTGTGGAGTCTGCTTGGGACTGTCTCTCTCTCTCCCTCTGCCCCTCCCCCCTGTGTGTGTGCTCTCTCTCTCCCTCTCTCAAATAAATAAATCTTTAAAAATAATAATAATAATATGGAAAGGGAAAACAGTGGACTCTAAAATTGAAAACAAGTCAAAATAGATAAACCTAACTGCATGTCAAATTGGTAAAATAAGTACACATAAAAAATAATTGTCTCAAGGGACTTTTGTCACTTAAAGTGCACAGTTGAGACTGTACATCTTTAAATAGGATACTTTTTAAGGACAAAGAAAAAAAAAGGCCAAAAAATTTCAAATCCATTTAATAATTTTACTCTATGTAGCAATATTGGCATTGTAATTTTGAAGCTATTGTGGATACTGTAGTATAAATCAAATAAATAAATGTTTATGTGTTAACCTTTCTTAAGAAACAAAGAGAAAAGATATAAAATAAAAACATTTTAAGAAAAATTGATTTAATGTTTAATTCTAATTGAGCATATACATGAGAACCTGTGACTTTCTTTACTGTTGCCATTAATATATTTCCTAGCTTGCTCCACTGAGGGCCTAAAAGCAATGACACCAGTAACAATGAGCACACCTAGTCCCCAGATCTTGGTTTCTAAATATTATTGCCAATTAAATAGAGAAAGTACAAGATTAGCCATGGACACTGGTTAAGGCAGAATGAAAGGAAGAGGATTAATAATTTATAAATAATAGGAATTGGCATTTTTTAAACAGAGTTTTTGATGTTGAGCTATAACTTGATAACAAAATGAAGATTTAGTGTTGCAGTACCAAATTAAGAGTAGTAGCAAAATAGAACATGTTTTACGTTTTTACCACATGAGATTTTTTTCCTCTAAAGACATTTTATTGTGAATCAACTTTCATTATGTTCTTAATGTTTCCTATAACTTCACCTCGGTGATTCTCTGATCCACCAAAGCATTCATTTAACAGTAATTTTGATCTGAGTTCTATATTTCCACATTATCTCTGCAATGACAGTTTATTTGAAGTTGGTATCAAAAACATATTACTAATGCTTTAATTAATGTTTTGGGTGGTTCTGAGTAATCATACAGTATGTATTACATCCCTCAATTATCCCCAGAATGGTATAATGGATGTATTGTAAAATCTGTTGATTTGTAATTGCAGAGGAGAATGTGCTCACATGTAAGTGAAGATATATATGTATAAATGGATAATGCTGCAATTTGTTTTTCTAATAGCTATTGCTACTTTATACCATTTATTTGCCAGTGAATATATCCTGTGCATAAACAAACTTCTTAGTATAATTTGGTACCATACTAGTAATTCATAAAATTATATCAGCCCTGAGGGATTGGTCTGGTTGAAACTACATTATTAATTTGTTTAGATATTAACCTTAAAAGAGAATTATACATAGCTCCTTTCTATTACTAATGCCTGCTTATATATAATTTATGTTGAAAAAAACACTGAATATTCACTATTATTTTATAATATCTTTATTGAAATATAGTTTACATAACACAAAGTTCACCATTTTAAAGGCACAATTCAATGTTTTTAGTATATTCACAAAGTTGTATAACCTCACCACTAAATTTAGAACATTTTCATCACTCATAAAGAAACCCCATACGTATTATAGTCACTCCCCATTGCCCTTGTCCCCAGCCTCTGACAAGTGCTAATCTGCTTTCTGTTTCTATGGATTTACCTATTCTGGACATTTCATATAAAAGGAGTTATACAATAGGTGGTCTTTTTTGACTGGCTTCTTCCACTTACCATAATGTTTTCAAATTTTATCCATACTGTAACATCAGTATTTCATTTTATTTTATGGCTGAATAATATTCCCCTATGTGGATATACTGCATTATATTTACTCATCAGTTGATGGACATTTAGGTAGTTTCCACTTTTTGCTATTATTAATAATGCTGTTATAAATACCATGCACAAGTTTTTATGTTAGCATGTTTTCAATTATTTGGGATATATAATTAGGAGTGGAATTGAGGGGTTATAAAATGCATTCTTGTTCTAATATCATGAGAAACTGCCACACTGTTTTCTGAAGTGGTTGCACTATTGTTTTCTTTTTTAAAGTTTTATTTAATTTTTTTAGAGCTAGAGAGAGAGAGAGAGCATGAGCAGGGGGAAAAGCAGAGGGAGAGGGACAAGCAGACTCTGTGCTGAGCATGGGGCTTGATCCCACGACTCTGAGATCATGACCTGAGCTGAAATCAAGAGTTGGACACTCAACCAACTGAGCCACCTAGGTGCCCCTGAAGTGGCTACACTATTGTATAATCTCACAAGAAATGCATGAGGGTTCCAATTTCTCCTTATCATTGCTAACATGCTATAATATGTCTTTGTGATTATAGCCATTCTAATGAATGTTATGTTAAGTGGTATCTCACTGTGGGCATGACTTGCATGTCCTTAATAACTAATGATGCTGAACATCTTTTCACGTACTTGTTGGCCATATGCATATCTTCTTTGAAGAAAAGTCTGTTCAGATCCATTCCTCATTTTTTAAATAGGCTATTCATCTTGTTATTGTAGAGTTCTGAGTTCATTACAGATACTAACACAAGTTCCTTATCAGATATAGTTTCAGCATATTTATCTCCCATTCTGTGTGTTATCTTTTTTAAAATTTTTATTTATATATTTGAGAGAAAGAGAACATGAGAGAGAAAGCACGAGTGGGGAGAGGGAGAAGGAGAAGCAGACTCCCCACTGAGCAGGGAAGCCAATGCAGGGCTCCATCCCAGAACCCTGGAATCATGATCTGAGCCAAAGGCAGACGCTTAACCGAATGAGTCACCCAGGCACCTCTCTGTGCGTTATCTTTTTAATTTATAAAAGTTCTTTGAAGTACAAATGCTTTTAATTTGGGTGCAGTACAATTTTTCTATTTTCTCTTTTGTTATTTGTGCTTTTGATTTGTACTGAAGAAATCTTTGCCTTATCCAAGTTTACAGAGATGTACTCCTGTGTTCCCTTCTACAAATTCTGAATATTTTGTTCTTACATTTAGATCTGTGATCCATTTCAAACTAATTTTAGTATATAGTGTGAGGTAGGGCTCTAACTTCATTCTTTTTGCATGTGCATACCCAGTTGTCTCAGCACCCATTGTTGAAAAATCTACTCTTTTCTCCATTGAATTGTCTTGGCAACTTTGTCAAAAATCAGTTAATTATAAACGTGTATCCTCAATTCTATTCCATTGACTTATATGTTTATTCTTATGCATATCCACACCGTTGTTATTACTGTAGCTTTGTAATAAGTTTTGAAATTAGAAACTCTGTCAAGTTTGTACTTCTTTTGCATAATCGATTTCACTATTTAGAGGTTCTTGCATTTCCACATTAACTTTAGGAGCAGCTTGTCAATTTTCAGGAAAACAACAACAGCTGGAATCTTGATAAGGTTGTATTGAAACTTCGATTCAGTTTGGGAAGTATGTCTATCATAACTATATTATATGTTGAACATGGAATGTATTTCCATTTATTTAGGTCTTCTTTAATTTCTTTAAACAATTATTTTGTAGCTTTCAGTTTACACATATTATACTTATTATAATAAATTTATTCCTGAATATTTTGGGATTTGGGGATCTTTCTGACGTGTTGGCCAAACATAGTTGTATTTTTTATTTTATTTTTGGATTGTTCATTGTTAGAACATAGAAATCGGTTGATATTTTGATATTGATCTTATATACTATAACTTTGTTGAAATTGTCAATTCTAATAATTATTTTGTGGATTCCTTTAGATTTTCTGTATATAAGATCATGTCATCTACAGATATATATTTACTTCTTCCTTTCTAATCTGAATGGTTTTATTTTTTTCTTGCCTAATTGCCTTGGCTAGAACCTCCAGTATAATGTTGGATAGAAGTAATTAGAGCAGACTCTTGTCTCGTTTTTAAGTAATAAACTTTTGGTATTTGCCAAGCTTAATAATAATTATTTGATGTTAGAGTTGCATATTATAATACATTCATATTTTCTACTTTTGTAATGTCTTGAATGGAAGTTATGATAAGGAAAATATCTCTGTCTCTTCTAAAAAATTTATCTTCTGGGGCGCCTGGGTGGCTCAGCTGCTTGAGTGTCTGACTTTTGGTTTTGGCTCAGGTCATGATCTCATGGGTCATGGGATTGAGCCCCGTGTTGGGCTCCATGCTCAGTGGGAAGTCTTGAAGATTCTTTCCCTCTGCCCCTCTCCCCACTCGTGCCCTCTCTCTCTCTCAAATAAATAATCTTTTTAAAAATTTATCTTCTCTGACAAGTAAGAAATTAGAGTCTAATAAGATACACATAACCTCTCTGTGTGTTAGTGTTTCCTGTATTTACCAGACATAGTTAACAATTATTATTATTAACAACTAATAACACACAGTAAATGGAAAATAGTTCCTCTTTGTATTTTTTTTCCCCATAGGTGACTAAGTTTGGTGGGGGGAACAGAACACTCACAGTATATTAGGTTTGGGTATAAAATTTAAGAGTTTCTGTACCCAATATTAAAATCAGTATCACCGTCTAAGAGCTCTTTTTGCAGAAGCTTATGTGGTGGTGGTGCATTTCCTTTCAAGGCTTACTTTTCTTCCTGCTCTTTCCTTAGTTTACATGACTTTGAAAATGCAAAATTCAGTTTTAATCCAGATGCAAATGACCCTTCTTAGTAACATACTATGGCAGAGGATTTCACAGGTCAACCATATCTATTGCAAACAGTCATTTCCTTTTATTCATTTCAAATTAACTGTCTTTCAGTTTCATCAATTGTCTCCTTATTTTCAGAAATATGGTCAAACTACTGAGAAGCTGTGGATACTGACATTCACTATGTCCATAATTATTTACAGCATGTCAATCAAGGTCTTTTTCTCCAGTCTTAAAAGAATAATTTTCAGTCTCTTTTTATGAGTCCAATTTTTCTATCTTAGAAGGAAGGAAAAATATAAAATATATTTATCACCATCCATGAAGATAGTATTATAGTACATACTTGTTGGAATTTCTGTATATACAAAGTATTTTCAGCACTTAATTTTATTTGTAATCATACTTTTTCAATAATTATTGCTGACTTCTTTTTTAAAAGAATTCACACATACATTCAAAATATGTTTTAAACCAAATAGTAAGTTTTCATTAAATAATAGAGAAAGACTTGTTATGAAAACAATCCTTGGGATGTGCCTGGGTGACTCAGTCAGTAAGGCATCCAACTCTTGATCTGTCTCAGGTCTTGATCTCAGGGTTGTGAGTTCAGGCCCCATGTTGGGCTCTGCACTGGGCATGGAACCTACTTAAAAAAACAACAAACAAAAACAATCCCTAAGCTCTACTCCTCCACAGAAGGAACCATTCTTAAATATTTTAATTCCTTCTGGTTAACATTTCCATGTCTCTAAATAATGCTTACACTGCTAAATCTTAATTCATCAGTTTTGCACATTATCATTTGACTTCCTGATATAATAGATTAGGGATAAGCTTACTTTTACCCCACCAAACAAATACCATGCAGATATAATTACATCTCTACTTTATAGTACCTCTACTTACTGTTTTTAGAAATACATTTGTACCCTAATGTCTTGTTCCATCAAATATAAACATAGCTAATGATGTACTATACCTTGACTAATTGAATTTAAATAAATACATACACACACACACACACACACACAACAGGGTCTCTCAATATGCACTTTGTAAGACAGAGATATTAGCACTTGTATTTTCACTGTGGTTCTCCTGCCTCCTTCTATTACCTCACATTTGTTATCTAAATCTATACTTTTTTTTTTTTTAAGATTTTATTTATTTATTTGACACAGAGAGAGAGACAGCTAGAGAGGGAACACAAGCAAGGGGAGCAAGAGAGGGAGAAGCAGGCTCCTGGCCGAGCAGGGACCCGGATGCGGGGTTCGATCCCAGGACCCTGGGATCATGACCTGAGCTGAAGGCAGATGCTTAACACCTCAGCCACCCAGGTGCCCCTAAACCTATACTTTTCCATTGCAAATATTAGAAGCATTTATATAATTTTTAGTAACAATTTAAGTTGTTATATTATTATACAAATTATTATAAAAGTTGTTAATAGGAGAATAATGTTTACATTAGCATGAGAACATAAAGCACATAACCCAAGTTATATACTATGATTGCATTTTTTATTTTGTTACCACTTTTTACTTTGCTGGGGTTTATTTTAAATCATCTTTGTTGAGATACAAATCACAAACCATAAAATTTACCCTTTTAAAGTGTACAATTCAGGATTTTAGTGTATTCACAGAGTTTTGCTGCCACCACCACAATCTAAGATTAAAGATTTTCATAACTCCATAAAGAAACCTTGTACCCATTACCACTCACTCCCAGTATCCTACTCTAGAGATCTAATACACAGCATTGTGATTATAGTCAACAACATTGTATCATATATTTCAGAGTTTCTAAGAAATTACATCTTAAATGTTCTTACCATAAAATAGAATGGTAACTACTATGATGCAGTGGGGTTGTTAGCTAGCTATACAATGGTAATCATATTGAAATATATAAATGTATCAAATCAACATGTTGTACACCTTGAACTTACACAATGTTATATGTCAACTATATCTAAAAAAAGTAATCATAAAATATATGCCCTTTTTGTCTGGCTTCTTTGACTTAGCTTAATATTTTCAAGATCCATCCATATTCTCGTATGTTTCAGTACTTTATTCCTGTCCATGGCCAAATAATATTACATTGTAGGAATATATCACATTTTAGTTATCCATTCATCAGCTGATGGATATTTAAGTAGCTTCTACAGTTTAGCTATTATGAATAACACTATAACAACCATTTGTGTACAAGTTTTGTGTGGAAATTTGTTTTCACTACTCTTGGATATATAACTAGTAGTAAAATTCCTAGGTCTTATGATAACTCTGTTTAAATTTGAGAAGTTGCCAGACAGTTTTACAAAGAGGAAACACCATTTTACATTCCCAGCGACAGTGTAGGGAAGTTCCAATTTCTCCACATCCTCCCCAACACTTGTTATTACCTATTTTGTTTGTCATACTCACACTAGCAGATGTGAGGTTATATCTCATACAGGTGCTGATTTCCATTTCCCTGATGACTAACAATGATGAACATATCTCTTTTCATATACATATTTTCCATTTGCATATCTTCTGTAGAGAAATATCTAAGCAGATCATTTGCCCATTTTTAATTAAGTTGTCTTTTGTTGTTGAATTATAAGAGTTCTTGAAATAGTCTGTATATAGGTCCATTACCAGATAGATGGTTGGAAATATATTCTCCCATTCTGTGTGCGGTCTTCTCACTTTTTGATGATATCATTTGCAGAACAATTTTTTTTAATTAAATGCAGTACAATTTACTTATTTTTTGTCTTTTGCTGCTTTTGCTTCTGGTGTATTAAATAAACCGTTGCCAAATCCAAGAGAGCAAAGATTTACTCCTATGTTTCCTTCTAAGAGTTCTATAGTTTTACCTCTAACAATTGAGTGTATTATCTATTTTGAGTTAAATTTTAATATGATTTGGGGTAAGGATCCAATTCCATTATTTTGCATATGAATATCCACTTGTCGACACACCATTTATTGAAAAGATTACTCTTTTCCCATTTAAATGTCCTGAGATCATGTTGAAAGTCAACTGATCATAAACATAAATGTTTATTTCTGAATTCTCAATCTCTTCCATTAGTCTATATGTTTATCTTTTTCAAGCACCACACTGTCTTGATTACTCTTGTTTTGTATTAAATTTTGAAATCAGAAAGCATGAGTCCCTCAACTTTGTTGTTTATTTTCAAAATTGTTTTAGCTATTATGGGTCTCTACATTTATATGTGGATGTTAGGAACATCTTGTTCCTAAATTCTACACTAAGGCCAGCTCAAATTTTGATAGGGATCCCACCAAATCTGTATTATTTTGAGGAGTACTGACATCACATTTATGTTTGGTCTCTACCAATCCAAAAACATGGGTATATCTTTCCATTTATTTATGTCTTCTTTAAATTCTTACAATGGTATTTTGTAGTTTTCTGTATATAAATCTTGCATTCTTTTGTTTAATTTAAATCTAGTTATTTTATTTTTTTTAATGCTACTTTAAGTGGAATTATTTTCTTAATTTCACTTTGGAAATTATCATTGCTAGCATGTAGGAATGTAATTGATTTTGTATCTTGATATTGTATCTTATAACATTGCTGAACTTACTAGTTTTAAGAGTTTTTTTATAGTTAATAATATTGTAATAATGTATGATGACAGATGGTAACTACCCTGATGAGCACTGAGTAATGTATAAGATTGTCAAATCAATATGTTGTACCCATATACACACTGAAACTAATGTAGCATTATATGTGATTACACTTCAACAATACAGTTTTAATAGTGGTTTTGGTGGATTTTTTTTCTACATAAAAAAAATATTTTCCTGGGGTGCCTGTCTGGGTCAGTCAGTAGAGCATGCAACTTGTGACCTCAGTGTCATGTGTTCAAACCCCACTTTGGGTGTAGAGATTACTAAATATATATGTATATATATTTTCTTTTGTGAATGGAGATAGCGCTCACTGGTTGTATATAAAGGCTTGCACCTCATGTCCACAGGGCCATGTGCAGGGTAGTGGCTATAGGATTGTGTGTGGGTAAGCTGTGTGGAGGATTGAGGGTGTCTGTGGACCAGTCAGGGATCCACAGGTAAGGTGTCCCCATTGGCTTGTGGATAGATATCTTGATGAAGTCCATAAAGCAATATAGGATCCATGCCTCTTTAATGAGTTCTCAACACTGGCTGCTGTGATCCCAGACTCTTTCAGCCCCTCAGTTGTACAGGTCACTTTAGTATACTGGATGGACTGAAAAAGAAATGGG
Source organism: Phoca vitulina (assembly GCF_004348235.1). Classification (NCBI taxonomy): domain Eukaryota; kingdom Metazoa; phylum Chordata; class Mammalia; order Carnivora; family Phocidae; genus Phoca; species Phoca vitulina. The sequence goes on from NW_022589765.1 coordinate 1,514,741, forward strand.
CCTCTTCAGCAGCATCCCACACAGCTGAGGAAGCAGGCACTCACTCACTATGCTCTCACTCTCCTCCATGGAAGAAATCACAGGCCGCATGCTTTTCTCTTGGCACTGAGTAATGCCACCTTGGGGGAGAGGTAACACGGGTAAAGTAAAACTGTTAATATCTTCTTCAATGCATTCTCAGATTTTTTGCTCCAAATGTGTGTTGAAACTTCTGTGCTGTACTCCCAGACTCCTACAAAGGTGGATAGCATAGGTTAATATAAAAATTGATGTTCTTTGGTGGAATAACAGCAGAAAATTCTTCTACCATCTTGCAGATGTCACTCTTCTTATATTAAACTTCTTATTTATTGTTTATAATTTCTTTATTTATTTCCATGGATTTGAGTTACCATTAAATGTTGTATCCTTATTCTAATACTGCTTTTATCCCATCTGCTGCCTTTGTGCTGGAATTGTCAAATAGATTACATTGATATATGTTACAAACCCAAAATACAATAATTTCCAATTGTTGTATTCAATTACTTTTCAAATCAGTTGAGAGAAGAAAAGGTAATAAATACACAATTATACAATTATATTTCCCTATGTGATTAACATTACTGGCACTAATTATTCCTTCATTTGGATCAAGTTGTTATTTAATTTCTTTTTATTTTAGCCTGAAATATTCCCTTTAGTATTTCTTGTAGGACAGATTTTCTAGTAATGGATTCTATCAGCTTTTGTTCACATGAAAATGCTATAATTACTTCTTCATTTTCAGAAGATAACTTTGCTGTATATAGAAATCTGACAGTTTTTTCAGCAGCTTGAATGTGTTACTCTACTGCCTTCTGGCCTCCATTGTTTCTGATGAAAGTTAAATTGTTGATTTTATTGGTGTTCCCTTGTTTGTGATGACCTGCTTTTCTCTTTCTCTTCTCTTTTGTCTTTCTCTTTGAACATTTTGACTGTGATGTGTCTAGTTGTGGATCTCTTTCTGTTTATTCTAGTTGGAGTTTTATGCACTGCTTGGATGTGTATATGAATATTTTCACAAAATTTGGCAAGTTTTAAGTCACTATTTCTTCAAATATTCTTTCTGCTTCTTTCTCATTCTTTCCTCTTTCCTGGTATTCCCATTCCACATTTCTCTGAGGCCATATTTCTTTTCATTCTGCTTTTTCACTATTCTTCTGATTGTATAATCTCTATTGGTCTATCCTCAAGTCCTTGATTCTTTCTTCTGCTAGCTCAAATATAACAGAGTCTCATTGTTCTTACCAAGATTTAGTGGATTTCCTTGACTATATCCCCATATGTTGTATACCCTCAGGACAAATAACAGAAATGCCAAATAATTGCTATTGTGTAATATAGATAAATTTATAATTATGTATGTTATTTATAACCATCTAGATATATATTTTTTTCTTCATTTAAATGGTTGTTTCTTGAACAAAAAAGATTCCACTATGTTGATCCACAAGTAACCCCTCCTGGGATTTCTAATTGCCTTTTTCTTAAATTGAGGTTTCAAATTAATTGTGATAGGTAGAAAAGTGGCCCACAAAGATATCCATGTCCTAATACCCAGAACCTGTGGATATGTTAGGTTTAAAGAAAAGGAAATTTGAGTTTGCAGATAGAATTAAGGTACTAATCTGCAGACCTTGAGATGGGAGATTATCCTGGATCATCCATTGGATCCAATGTAATCAAAAGGCTCCTTAAAAGTGGAAGTATAAGCCAGAGGAGGAGTCAATGTCAGATTGATGCAATGTGAGAAAGACTCAACCAGTCATTGTTGGTTTTGGAAATGGAGGAACAGGTTATGATCCAAGGAATATGAACAGCTTCTACCAGCTGGAAAAAGGAAGGAAATTGATCTTTCCTTAGAGCTTCCAAAAAAGATTACAGCCCTTGTTGACACCTTGATTTCAGCCCAGTGATACCCACATCAGACTTCTCAACTACAGAACTGTAATAAACTAGATTTTTGTCATTTTAAGTTATTACATTTGTAGTAATCTTTCAAAGCAGCAATAAGAAACTTAATGCACTCATCAACATTTAACCTTCTTTACTTTCCAGAATTATCTATCTAGTTGCTCCATGCTTTGCTGGTTGCACTCTAGGTCTGCTGTACATCTACACAGATATCACCTGAAGAAGTAGAGGTAAGATGAGAATCATTGTTTTCTAAATCTCATGTTGTATTAAGTTATGTATAAATCACTTTAAGTTTTTAATTGATTTAATAATTCATAGGATTCACACTGTTTACACTCATAAAAGAGCTTCATAATGGGCAAAGGATGTGATACAGCATCAGCATGAGAAGGATATGTATTGAAAAATGCCCAAAGATCTCAGGTGCTGGCTTTCCTTTTTAACAACTGGTTGGATCATGAAAAGATGCACTTTGTCTCCAGATCTCAAATGCTTACCAGCATGGATGCAAAGTGTTTTGGTACCAGGAAGCCCAAAGTCTATTCATTGTAGGCGTCTTTTATAGTAAGCTGGTTATGTAAGCACATACTAGCTATGTGACTAGCCTTAACCAACAAAATTTCCCAAACCTCACCAAACCCATTGCAAATCATCAATCCAATAATTATGAAACAATACTGACAGAATATAATACTCTGCCCCATGAACCCATGGTTACAGAGCATCATTTATCTTTACTTAATACATTTAATAGTATTAACCCTTCAAAACTTACAGATAAGCAAAAAATCAACTTAAACTAGATGAGATTAATCCATGTGATACAATGTGTTTCTCTTCCTTGTTCCATTTGTTTCACAAAATTATAGAGTCAAGACCTATCATAAGAAAGAAGGTGTAGGATGCTGATTTTTGTGTCCTTGTATGTGCAAATATTTTTTTATTATGCCCTACCATTGGTTTCACAGTTTGCCTTGATGAAGAATTATAAATTAAAAACATTTTACATCAGAACACAAAAGGCATTTTTATCCAGTGTTGGTGAAAAGTCTGATGCAAGTTTGAGTACTGCTTTTTTATAAATGATCTGTTTGCTTTTTTTGTCTTGTATAAGTTTCTCTAGAAATTTCTTTTTATCCTTGCAATTGACTTATGGCTTTACAGAAATAAAAAATAATTATAAGATAACAATATGAATAATTGTATGTCAAAAAATCCATTAACTAGATGAAATAGACAAATTTCTAAAAGGGCACAAACTGGAGATTTCAAACTTTCAAAGGGATGCACTTAGGTTTAGATCTTTTTGTCTATTTTTGTTTTGCAAGTATTTCTTTCTTTCATTTATTATGCTGGGTACATAATGAGCCCTTAAAATCTGAAGACTCATGTTCTTTACTTAAGAAAATTTTGTTATTACTTTCATAATTTCCTCTCCTCTATGTTTTCTATTCTCTTTTTTTGGACTCTCATTAGATATTGGGCCACCTGAACTGATTACCTGAACTGATTATCTGAACTTCTTAACGTTTTTCTCTAATATTTTCTTCTTGAGTTTATTTCATAGTTTGTGCCCTTTTAGAAATTTGTCCATTTCATCTAGTTAACTGACTTTTTTGACATATATTTATAACATTATCTTCATTTTTTATTTCTGTAAAGCCATAATTCAGTTGCAATCAGAGAACATATTTTATATGATTTAAATCATTTTAAGTTTATTGGGCTTATTCTTTGGCTTAACATATCATCTATTCTAGAGACTATTCCATCTTCACTTGAAAAGAAAGTTTATTCTGCTGTTATGGGAGGGATTGTTTTACAGATATCTAGTAGACCTAGTTGGTTTATAGTGTTGTTCAAGTCTCCTATTTCCTTGTTTCTAGCTGTCTTTCTTTTGTAAAGATTTATTTATTTATTTTAGAGAGAGAGAGAGAGAGTGAGGGGAGGGGCAAAGGGAAAAATCCTTAAGCAGACTCCTTGCTGAGCACAGAGCTTGATCTGTGGACCGATCTCAGGACCCTGAGATAATGACCTGAGCCAAAATCAAGAGTCAGGCTCAACCGCCTGAGCCATCCAGGTGTCCCTATTTCTAGCTGTTTCATCCATTTATCAAAGTGAGGTATTTATGTGTCCTGCTGTTATTATTGGATTGTCTATTTCTCTCTTAAATTATTTGTTTCTACTTCTTATATTTTGGATTTACATTGTTAGATAAATTTACATATATAATTGTTATGTTACAAGAATTGACCATCTCATCATTATAAAATTTCCCTTTTTTGTCTTTAGGAACATTTTGTGCCTTCAAGTCTATTTTATCTCACATTAGTATACCCAATCCAGCTTTCTTTTGGATCCCCTTTGCATGGTATTTCTCATTATATCCTTTTAGATTAAAACAATATGTGTCTTTAGATCTAAAATGTTATCTCCTGTATACCACATACATTTGGATCATTCTTTTATCCATTGATGCAAAAATTCTGAACAAAATATTAGCAAACTGAATCCTGATATATGCAAAAAGATAATACATCATAATCAAGTGAAGTTTGTCCCAGGGTACAAGATTGGTTTAACAAACAAAAATCAGTAAGAATTCAATGAAAAAATCAGTAATCATAATTTCTTGTAGTAACAAAGGATAAAATAACACTATCATGAACAAATATTTGATAAAATTCAACATTTATTCATGATAAAGATTACCAAGATAGGAATTGAAGAGAACTTTCTTAAATCTAAAAAAAAATCTACAATAAAAGCTGTAGCAAATATTAAATTAAGTGATGAAAAATTGAACTGAATTCTCCTAAGAATAAGAACATTGCATGCATGGATACCAGTTCTTACCACTTCTATTAAATATTGTACTGGAGATCCTAGTCAGTGCTATTAAGCAAGAAGAAAAAATAAAAGACAGGAATTGGAAGGGAAGAAGTAGTTTTCCTTATTTGTAGAGTTAATTTTACATGACTGTGTAAGTAGACTGTCCAAAATGATTTATAACTAGCATAAGTTAATTGAGCAGATTATTTGGTACAAGCTCAGTATTTCAAACACTTTATTTATATATATAACAACTACAACTAAAAAATGAAGTTTAAAATTAAAGAAACATTATTAGTAATACCAGAAATATCAAATCCCTAGGATAAATATAATGAAACATGTACAGGGACCGTAAAATGAAAATTAGAAAACTTTTTTTAGAGAAATTAAAGACCCAGACAAGTAGAGAAATTTAACATGTTCATATATAAGAATATGCAATATTATAATAATGCTACTTCTCCAACAAATTGATCTATTCAATGAATCCTAATAATCATAGAAGGGTTTTTTTTGTAGAAATTGACAATCTGATTATAAATCTACATGGAAATACAAAGGGACAAAAATAGGCAACGCAATAAAGAATAGGAACAAAACTGGAGGACTTACATTACTAGATATAAAATATTATTATAAAGCTATAATAAGACAGTGTGCTATTAGTAATATAGAACAGTGAAACAGTATAGTGAGTCCAGAAATAGAACCACATGTATATGGATACCTGCAGTAAAATGTGAAGAAAATAAAATTTTCAACAAATGACTTAATTACTCATATGGGGAAAAAAACTAATCTTGCCTCCAATCTGTCATATGCAAAAATAAATTACATACGGATTTGTTACTAAATGTGAAATATAAATAGATTAGATCTTTTTTTCAAGAGAACACCAAAAGTGTTAAACAAAAAGAAAAACTTTAAAACTTCTGTTTATCAAAAGAAAAATTTAAAAAGTACAAAGTCAAGCAACAGTGGAAAATACTTTTGCAATCCATGTATCTGAAAAAGGACTTGTATCCAGAGTATGTAAATAACTCTCACAAATCAATAAGAAAAGCAAACAGCGCCCCCCCAAAATTGACAAAATACTTGAACAAGCACTTCACAAAAGAGCATAACCAAATGTCCAATTAACACATGAAAAGATGTTTTTCATTAGTCATTAGAGAAACAAAAACCAATGCCATGGTGCAATATCATTATACACTCATCAAAATGTTTAAAATGAGTAATTAAGTCATTAAGTCCCCTATGTTCATCTGTTTTGTTTCTTAAATTCCACAAATGAGTGAAATCATATAGTATTTTTCTTTCTCTGACTGACTTATTTTGCTTAGCATAATACCATCTACTTTCCTCCACATTACATTGTTGTAAATGGCAAGATTTCACTCCTTTTGATGGCCGAGTATTATTCCAGTGTGTGTGTGTGTGTGTGTGTGTGTGTGTGTGTGTGTGTGTGTGTGTGTACCACCTCTTTATTCATTCATCTGTTGATGGACATCTGGGCTCTTTCCATGTTTTGACTATTGTGGACATTGTTGTTATAAACATTGTGGTACATGTGCCTCTTCGAATCACTGCTTTTGTATCTTTTTTTTTTTAATTTTATTTATTTGACAGAGAGAGATAGTAAGAGCAGGAACACAAGCAGGGGGAGTGGGAGAGGGAGAAGCAGGCTTCCCGTTGAGCAGGGAGCCTGATGCAGGGCTCGATCCCAGGACCCTGGGATCACGACCTGAGCCACCCAGGCGCCCCTGTATCCTTTGGATAAATACCTAGAAGTGCAATTGCTGGGTCATACAGTAGTTCTATTTTTAATTTTTTGAAGAACCTCCATACTGTTTTCCACAGGGGCTGCTCCAGTTTGCATTCCCACCAACAGCGTAAGAGGGTTCCCCTTTCTCCACATCCTTGCCAATGTCTATGAGTTTTCCCCTTTCTCCACATTTTTGCCAATGTCTATTGTTTCCTGAGTTGTTCAATTTTAGCCATTCTGACTGATGTGAGGTGGTATCTCATTGCAGTTTTGATTTGTGTTTCCCTGATGCCAAGTGATGTTGAGCATTTGTTCGTGTGTCTGCTAGCCATTTGTATGTCTTCTTTGGAGTAATGTCGTTCATGTCTTCTGTCAATTTCTTGACTGAATTTTTTGTTTTTTGGGTGTTGAGTTTGATAAGTTCTTTATAGATTTTGGATACTAGCCCTTTATCTGATATCTCATTTCTGAATATCTTCTCCCATTCCATAGGTTGCCCTTTAGCTTTGTTGATTGTTTCCTTTGCTGTGAAAAAGCTTTTAATCCTGATGAAGTCAAAATAGTTCATTGTTGCTTTTGTTTCCCTTCCCTTTGGAGGCATGCCTAGGAAAATTTGTTGTGGCCAAGGTCTAAGAAGTTGTTGCCTATGTTCTCCTCTAGGATTTTGATGGTTTCCTCTCTCATATGTAGGTCATTCATCCATTTTGAGTTTATTTTTGTGTATGGTGTAAGAAAGTGGTCCAGTTTCATTCTTCTACATGTTGCTATCCAATTTTCCCAACACCATTTATTGAAGAGATTGTCTTTTTTCCATTGGATATTCTTTCCTACATTGTCAAACATTAGTTGATCATATAGGTGTGGGTCCATTTCTGGGCTTTCTATTCTGTTCCACTGATCTATGTGTCTCTTTTTGTGCCACTACCATACTGTCTTGATGATAACAGCTTTGTAATACAGCTTGAAGTCTGAAATTGTGATGCCTCTAGCTTTGCTTTTCATTTGCAATGTTACTTTGGCTCTTAGGTGTCTTTTCTGGTTCCATACCAATTTTAGGGTTGTTTGTCCCACCTCTGTGAAAAATGTTGATGGTATTTTGATAGTGATTGCTTTGAATGTGTAGATTGCTTTGGGTAGCACAAACAGTTTAACAATATTTGTTCTTCCAACCCATGAGCATGGAATGTTTTTCACTTTCTTTGTATCTTCCTCAATTTCTTTCATGAGTGTTCTATAGCTTTCAGAGTACAGATCATTTACCTCTTTGGTTAGATTTATTCATAGGTATCTTATGGTTCTTGGGGCAATTGTAAATGAGACTGATTCCTTGATTTCACTTTCTGCTGCTACATCATTAATGTACAGAAATGCAACTGACTTCTGTGCTTTGATTTTATATTTTGTGACTTTGCTGAATTCCTGTATCAGTTCTAGCAATTTTTTTGGTGGAGTCTTTTGGGTTTTCTACATAGAGTATCATGTCATCTGTGAAGAGTAAAAGTTTGACTTCTTTGCCGATTTAGATGCACTTTATTTCTTTTTGTTGTCTGATAGCTGAGGCTAGGACTTCTAGTACTATGTTGAAAAACAGTGGTGAGAGTGGACATCCCTGTTGTGTTCCTGACCTTGGGGAAAAGCTCTCAGTTTTTCCCCATTGAGGATGTTATTGCTGTGGGTCCTTCATATATGGATTTTATGATGTTGAGACATGTTCCCTCAATCCATACAGGGTGAAAGGTTTTTATCAAAAAAGGATGCTGTATTTTGACAAATGCTTTTTCTGTATCTATTGAGAGGATCATATGGTTCTTACCCTTTCTTTTATTAATGTGGTGTATCATGTTGATTGATTTGTGGTGGTTGAACCACTCCTGCAGCCCATGAATAAATTCCCCTTGGTTGTAGTGAATAATCCTTTTAATGTACTGTTAGATCTTATCAGCTAACATCTTGGTGAGAATTTTGGCATCCATGTTCATCAGGGATATTGGTCTATAATTTTCCTTTTTGGTGGGATCTTTGGTTTTGGGATCAAGGCAATGCTGGCATCATAGACTGGTTTGGAAGTTTTCCTTCCATTTATTTTTTGGAACTGTTTCAGAACAGGTATTAATTCTTTAAATGTCTGGTAGAATTCCCCTGGGAAGCCATCTGGCCCTCGAATCTTGTTTATTGGGAGATTTTTTTATTACTGATTCAACTTTTTTGCTGGTTATGGGTCTATTCAGGTTTTCTATTTCTTCATGTTTCAGTTTTGGTAGTTTATATGTTTCTAGGAATTTATCCATTCCTTCCAGATTTCCTTATTTGTTGGTATATAATTGCTCATAATATTCTCTCATAATTGTTTGTATTTCTTCAGTGTTGGTTGTTATCTGTCTTCTTTCATTCATGATTTTATTTATTTGGGTCTTTTCTCTTTCCTTTCTGATAAGTCTGACTAGGGGTTTACTGATCTCATTAATTCTTTCAAAGTACCATCTCTTAGTTTCATTGATCTCTTCTACTGGGTTTTTTTTTTATTATTTCTATATCATTGATTTCTGCTCTAATCTTTATTATTTCTTTTCTCCTGCTGAATTTACACTTTATTTGCTTTTCTTTTTCCAGCTCCTTTAGGTGTAAAGTTAGGTTGTGCATTTGAGACTTTTCTTGTTTCTTAAGGAAGACCTGTATTGCTACATACTTCTCTCTTAGGACCACCTTTGCTACATCCAGAAGGTCGTGTTTTCACTTTCATTTGATTCCATGTATTTTTTTAATTCTTCTTTAATTTCCTGGTTGACCCATTTGCTCTTCAGTAGGATGTTCTTTAACCTCCAGGTATTTGTGGTCCTTCCAAACTTCTTCTTTTTTTAAAGATTTTACTTATTTATTTGTCACAGAGAGAGAGAGTGCACAAGCAAGGGGAGCAGTAGATGGAACAGGCAGTGGGAGAAGCAGCTCCCCACTGAGCAAAGAGCCCAATGTGGGACTAGATCCCAACATCCTGGAGTCATGACCTAAACTGAAGGCAGCTGCTTAACCAACTGAGCGACCCAGGCATCCCTCCAAATTTCTTCTTGTGATTGACTTCAAGTTTTACAGCATTGTGGTCTGAAAATATGCATGGTATGATTTCAATCTTTTTGTAGTGGTGGAGACTTGATTTGTGACCCAGTATGTGATTTATTCTGGAGAATGTTCCATATGCATTCAAAAAGAATGTGTATTCTGTTGCTTTAGGATGAAATGTTCTGAACATACCTGTGAAGTCCATCTGGTCCAGTGTGTCATCATAGCTCTTGTTTCCTTGTTGATCTTCTGCTTAGATGATCTGTCCTTTGCTGTGAGTGGGGTGTTAAAGGCCCTACTATTATTGTATTATTGATGAGTTTTTCTTAAATTTTGTTATTAATTAATTTATGTATTTGGCTGCTCCTAAGTTAGGGGAATAAATATTTATAATTGTTAGATCTTCTTGTTGGATAGACCACTTTATTATGATATGGTGTCCTTCTTCAACTCTTATTACAGTCTTTGGTTTAAAATCTAGTTTTTCTGGGGATGCCTGGGTGGTTCAGTCAGTTAAGCATCTGCTTTCAGCTCAGGTCATGATCCCAGGGTCCTGGTATCAAGTCCCACACTGGGCTCCTTGCTCAGCAGGGTGCCTGTTTCTCCCTCTGCCTGTTGCTCCCCCTACTAGTGCTCTCTCTGGCAAATAAATAAAATCTTTAAAAAATTAAAAAAAATAAAATCTATTTTGTCTGATAGAAGGATGGCTACTCCAGCTTTCTTTTGATGTCCATTAGCATGATAAATGGTTCTCCAATCCCTCAGTTTTCAATCTGGAGGTGTCTTTGGGTCTAAAATGAGTCTCTCATAAGCAGCATATTGATCAATCTTTTTTTTATTTTATCAATTCTGATATCCTATGTCTTTTGATTGGAGCATTTAGTCCATTTACATTCAGAGTAATTATTGAAAGATATTTAGTGCCATTGTATTACCTGTAAAGTCATTGTTCCTATAGATTGTCTCTCTTCCTTTCTGGTCTTTGTTACTTTGGGGGCTCTCTCCACTCAAAGGATCCCTTTTAATATTTCTTGCAGGGCTTGTTTAGTGTTCAAAAATTTCTTTACTTTTTGTTTGTTCTGGAAACTCTTATCTCTCCTTCTATTCTGAATGACAGCCTTTTTGGATAAAGTATTTTTGGCCACACATTTTTCCAATCTAGCATTTGAATATGTCATGCCAGTCCTTTCTGGTCTGCCATGTCTCTGTGGACAGGGCTGCTGCCAGCCTTATGTGTCTATCCTTGTAGTTAAGGACCTCTTGTCCTGAGCTGCTTTCAGGATTTTCTCTTTATCTTTGTAATTCGCAAGCTTCACTATAATATGTCAAGGTGTTGACCTATTTTTGTTGATTTTGAGGGTAGTTCTCTGTGCCTCTTGGACTTGAATACCTGTTTCCTTTCCCAGATTAGGGAAGTTCTCAGCTATAATTTGCTCAAATAAACTTCTGCCCCTTTTTCCCATTCCTCATTTTCTGGGACTCCTATAATATGGATATTATTTCACTTTATGGAATTGCTGAGTTCCCTAATCTACCTCTTTGATCTAATAGTTTTCTTTCCCTCTTCTTTTCAGTTTCCATATTTTCCATCATTTTATCTTCTGTATCACTGATTCGCTCTTCTGATTTGTTCATCCTCATTTTTATGACCTTCACTTGGGACTGCATCTCAGTAATAGCATTTTTAATTTTGGCCTGACTAGATTTTAGTTCTTCTATCTCTATAGTAAGGGATCTCTAGTGTCTTCTATCCTTTTTTCAAGCCCAGCTAGTAACTTATAATCATTGTTTTAAATTATAGTTCAGACCTCTTACTTATATCTGTATTGATTAAATCCCTGGCAGTGAGTACTACCTCCAGTTCTTTCTTTTGGGGTGAATTTCTCTGTTTTGTCATTTTGTCCAGAAAAAAAAGAAGAAAGAAAGAAAAAAAGAACAAAAACAATAACAACAACAACAACGGGGGGGGAAAAAACTTGATCATGGGTGTGTTTTGGTCTGCTTGTTAAAAGAAACTAGATATCAAAATAAGACCAAAAGAAAAACACTATATATATAAAATGCAATGAAAGGAAACAAAAATTATATATATATATATATATATATATATATAAAGACCATATAAAATAAAAAATGAAAAAGAATTGAAAAAATAAGAAAATAAATGAAAAAATAATACTAAAAGACTAAAGAATAAAAATACAAAGAATGCTATATATGTTTTCCCAAGAGCTGAAGTTTTGCAGCCCTCTATGATCAGTAAACCTGGTGAGAGTGAGTTGTTTGTGCTGGTCTTCTGGGGAGAGGCCTATTTCTGCTTCTCAGGTGGACTTGCCCTAGTGGAAATGCCCCTTCAGTGCACAGGGGCAGGACTTAGTGTAAGTGGCTCTGGACTCCACTAAGTGGTGCTGTTTTGTTCCCTGAAGGCTTTCAGCACTGATGACTGGGATGAATATTGTTGTGCCCTGCTCTCTAGCCCAGAACTGAAAATTTGTGCTGCCCACTCTTCAGTGAGTCCTCATAGAAAAGCAATAAATCACTCTTCTGTCCCTGGTTTCCATCAGAACTCTGTGTTCACTTGGCCTGTAACCAAGCATTTTTATCTCAGGGACACGACTGAGTTTTAAAACTCCAAATTTTAGGGACTCCCGTGGCAACGACCCACACTGTTGTTCTGGGAGTGTGGGTCTCACCACACTTCTGCCTTTTGCTGGACCTATCCCAGGAAAGTGGTCATATGACTGTAGAGTGGCTCGCACTTTATGGCAACACAGAGCAGAAAGTCGGCACCTAGACTCACTGTTCTGAGCTGGCTTCCCCGCTCCTATGCCTGGGAACTCTGTGGCATGCAGGTGTCACCTATTCTTCTTGCAACCCCAGGGATCCTGAGACCATGCTGTCACACCTGGGATTCTGCCCAGCTTCACCACTTGAGCACCTTTAAGCCAGGCATATCCTCCACTGTGACAGACTTCCAAAAGTTCTGATTTTGCCCTCTGCTGCTTATAATACTTTGCAGTAGCTTCCTTAAGCAGGCTCCTTTTCCTCTGTATATCCTAAGCTATATCACACTGGATTCAAGTCTCCTTACCTCCTATCTTCGAAACAGTGGTCACTTTTCTACTTGTAGACTTACAGCATTTGTTTTCTCAGATCTCTGATTGATTTCTTGGGTGTTCAGAATGATTTGATATCTAGTTGTATTTGAGGAACGAGACAAATTTAGGGTCCCCCTACTCCTCTGCCATTTTAACTCCTCGCCTCTTTGTTAGACTTTTTTTTTTTTAAATCAAGCCACAAAGGACTAAGTGGAGGAAGAAACTTCATTATTTGGAGCCACCAATATAGTCAATATTGAAAATATTGAATTAAGTCAATATTTTAAAGTATCTAGAACCAGACCACTTCTCTCCACCTCCATTGATAATGTTCTGTTGCCAGCATTACTTCTTTTCTGGATCACTGCTAAAACTCTGCTTCCACCTATGTCCTCTTGTATTCTGCTAAATATAATCCAACCCATACCACTTCTCTTCTCAAATTATTTAAAATAAAATACAAAGTCCTTAAAATGGCTCACAGGGTTCTATATAATATGGGCCCCTTTATCTTTCTAATCTCATACTACTGTTCCCCAAATGAATTTCACTCTTGTTAAAATGGCTTCATTGTTCTCCAGCACTCAGACATAGTTCCGCTTCACAGTTACTACATTTGCTGTTCACTTTGTTTGAAGCACACTTCTATAATATATCCATATAGCTCCTTCATTTGCTCCCTTCAGATCTTTGTAGCCTTTTCAATGAGGCCTTCTCTGATTTGCTTACTCAAAGTTACATCAATTACTCTACTTTTCAACAGCCTTTACTATTTTACAGCTTACTTTCCTCTGTAGGACTTATCACCCTTTAATGTATTGTGTTTGTCTGTTACATGTCCCCTTGCATTACAATGTTTGCCAAGAAGAACACAGATTTGTGAAGATCTTTTTGCTTACCACTGTATGTAAGTACAAAGAAATGTGTTTGAATGAATGTATAAGATTATTTTAAATTATTTTAAATTAAATTAAGGTTTACATTAATGCCTAATACATTCAGTGCTTTTTCACGTCCACTATCACATTCAATTCTCTCAGCAACCCCATCATAGAGTATATACTACTACCCTATTTTATGAATGAGGAATTAGATCCAGAACTCATAAATAATATGTCCAAGATTACACTGCTAGTATATGATCAAAGAATTTGATTCTGATTGTCAGCCTTGTGCTCCTCTCACTACATTACTGCAGGTATCTAGAATTTTAAAATACAAGATATAATGATTTTTTGGGTATCTGCTAAAGAAATCAGTGTGGCAAAATTAGAAGGATCCTTTATTTTCTCAATTTCCTTTTTTTTAATGTCCAAACAGGCCACCTTGTTTTTGCCATTCAAGAGAAAAAAAAATGGCAGGTTAAATTATGTCTTGAAATAACTGAATTAGGGGCGCCTAGGTGGCTCAGCCGTTAAGCGTCTGCCTTCGGCTCAGGTCATGATCCCAGGGTCCTGGGATCGAGCCCCGCATCGGGCTCCCTGCTCCACGGAAAGCCTGCTTCTGCCTCTCCCTCCGCCTGCTTGTGTTCCCTCTCTCGCTGTGTCTCTCTCTGTCAAATAAATAAATAAAATCTTTAAAAAAAAAAAAAGAAATAACTGAATTAGTCTTAAGTCCCTATTATTCAAATATTTTTCCATATTCTCTCTAATAATGGTTTCTTTTCAAAGACATTACAAGCATTAATCAAAAGAACACCCGGTCTTCTCAATTCAGTGGAAAACTGGTCTTTGCATAGATAGATAAATAGATATAGATAGATAGATAATAGATAAAGACATAAATAGCAGGTGTCAGAGGTTTAATTATACATTTTTAAATTTAAATTCAATTAGCCAATATATAGTACATCATTAGTTTTTGATACAATGTTCAATGATTCATTAGTTGTGTATAACACCCAGCGCTACATTTTTGAAAAATTTTATACATCCAAGCTACTGAGTCCTATTGTGATAAATTCCTCACAGTGGCTCAGTTGAAAATTTAATATTCTATGTGGCAAAATACAAAAATATTTAAAGACTATCACTTAAAAAATGAGTTATGAAAGGCCTAATTTGGGGGCAGATGGGGAGAAAAATTTTGTGTGGCTCTGAAATAATTCTATTTACTGGATGTGTAAACACTTTACAGAAAGGATATGCTAAACGTCTTCTAGGGAGTCCGGGCTTTCAGAATGGCATGTACATACACCTCACTCAAATATGTCAAATAAGATTATGTGTGTGTGTGTGTGTGTGTGTGTATAGATTTCTATATTTTTATTCCTTTGACTATTTCCTCTGTTCCTTTTTCTGCTTAGGAACTTATTTTACAAAGCATTCCATGTCAGAACATTTCATTCACACTTTTTATTTCTTCACCCTTTTGTACTATATTTGTGCTATCATATGTAAGATTATAGAGGTAAATAGCTATTCTCATTTCATTTCATCAAGGTTACACGGATTATCATTGTTGATGTTAATTTTGTTCACTTGGCTGAGGTAGTGTTTGTTAGGTTTCCTTCCTCCTTTTACAATGTACTCTGTGGAGGGAAGTCACTATGTGTACTCCATATCTCCACCGACAAGTTATGCTGCACCTCCTTGAGGATGGAATACCTACCTAAATTATTTGGAATTCCTCAGAATATGAGATTTGTCTCTTCTCTCCCATGTATTTATTATTATATCATTTATTTATCTTTATGTACACATGGATATCCATTTTCTACTTTGGGCTATACTCTAACCTGCCCTATTTTATTGTTCAAACTATTCTAAATTGGCCATTGGGAGAGCTTTCAGTTGGCCCTTAAATCCCTTTGACACACTCCCATTATTATTATTATTATTATTTGGCGCTTAGCCCTTATTTTCTGGAACTAAAAGATCTTCCAGGCTCACATTATAAATTTCCACCCCCTGTGCTAGAATCAGCTATTTCTCCAAAGAGCCCTGATTTTTTTTTTTTTTTTTTTTTTTTTGTGGTATAGTGGTAATAGAAAACAAGATCTGGGTGTTAGGGGTTCTTTTATTATTGGGATGCCATTGCTTCTAGGCCCTCTCAGCTATCACAGCAAAGAAATATGTATGTATGTACTAACCTGTGTATGCACGCATACACACACACACACAATCTTAATCTGTATCTATATTAAGCTAAACATACGTTCATACTGATGTGTTCAACTCTAATCCATTAACACATGAATCACAACCTCCTCCCACTGTTTACCTATAACCTCAAACTCCAACAATAAGAAATCAGGCTCCCGACACCCACTACCAATTAACTTAATTGTTCAATTCTTATATACCTATGATAGTTTTAGAATTATCAACTCATACTTCCATAAAAAACAACTTTCTCAACTTAAGTACAGTACTTATGTACATTTGCCTTTAACTTTAGTCTGATAGACTCCACTCATTTCCAAAGTTATTCAGATCAGTACCTTATTCTCCCATCCTCTTCAGTGAGATTGTTTTACACATTTGTGGTACAATTAGATTCTTTTGTCACAGTCTGCATTCTTTCCTGAGATCCCTCAATGTCCTAAATTATTTTTAAAAATATATTAATACATTGAAGTTCACTCTTTTTGTTATAAAGTTTTATGGGTTTTGACAAACACATAATGTCATGTATCAACCACTACAGTATCATATAGAACAATTCCACTACCCTAACACTTAATTTTTTTGAAAATATAGAATACAATATATAATGCTTATATTATTCTTAAATAATGTTTATGAAATATTTCATATTTCATTATATTATTCACATACTTTTGCTTAATTATATTGTTCTAATATCAATAATGATATTAATTCATTAAAATGTTTCAAATTCCCCATATTACTTCTCAAGTTTCCCTTGGAATAACTTTCTGCATTCTTAAGCATGTTTGTTATTATATCTGGGGGCCTTATTTTATGTGACTATATCTCACATTTTCTCATGTACGTTGGTGTGGAAATGGTTTAAGGTATAGGGATTTTCTTTATATTTAAATTGTATAATATCTCTTCAATAAAGTGACACAATCAAATCTTCACCTCTGTCTTTTAAAAGCAGCAATTTTCCTCAAACTGTTGACATACAACATGATGGTGGTAGTAATAAAGCAGAGTATGGATCTGTGAAGGAAACCCAAGTAAATAGGTAATATGACTAACAGAAATTGATTAAAGTACATACTTGAGGGAATCAGACATAAATGATTAGATGGGACATACTAAAATGACTCAAGTACCATGATATATTTTAAAGGATTGCAACATTACTAGAAAAATGAATATTTTTGGCAGACATTCTCTCCTCTGCTCTCCTGCCTACCACTCCCTTGCAGTATTCAATAAACCTCTATCTCCTTTAATAACTAACTAAATAAATAACAAACTAAATATTTTTTAATAAAATTCAAAAGACACATCTGTTCACTTTGTAATCACACAACATGAATGATCATGCTGCTACACTGAATTAGGAGACAAATTATTGTCCAGAATATAGTACAATGCTAATTTTTCCAAGCTATGGGTATGTTTTCAGTTAGAATATCATATGCTTTTAATATAAGTATATATCCACTCTAGTTCTCAAAAATACATCTGGTAGTCACCTAGATCACTATTCTATTTCATTTGTTTTAAAGCAATGGATTCTTTTGACAGTGCATCAAAAAATAATATGAATTATCCAAATGATTTTTTGTGTACATTGAAATAAATTGTTAGTATCTACATATAACATTTTGAATATGCTTTCAATAGAAAGTAATCATGTCTAATAGAGAACATAGCATTTATTGGACTTGGTAATGTACATTGAAAAGTGTTTTATTTGCAAATCTTCCTGTTACCTATAGTAAATTTCAATTTGCCTTTTACAAAGTACTTTTTTAAAAAAATGGTTAATATTGGTATACACTTTATCAAAAAGAAGCAGGAAGATAACTAAACAATAGGAATAATCATTAATGGATTACAGGAAGTATTTAGATATCAAAAGAATATAAATGGCAGAGAGATATAAATGACAGAAATAAGAATTCATAAAGAACAATTAAATTAGAAAGTTCAATTTATTTGTGAAGGCCATTATATTTATTTTATGGGTGAAAGAGTACAAAGATGACACATTCCAGGTAAGCTGGTTACATAATCAGAAGTGTTAACATCCCTCCCTCCCAAACTCCTATAGAGATGAATTGCAAAATATAAAAATAGGTAAAAACCTATAATGGTGCTGAAATACAAAAAAGGTATTTCAACAAATATAAGAAGATGCCCAGAGTGTTTACCCTTATGAAAGAACAAGTTTGGGAAGCAAATGGAGGAGACCATGACATATCCCCTCTGAAACACTCTAAACCACTTAGAGCAAGTGACAATAAAATGCAGAAAGTTAATGTGGACACCATTCTTCCTGATAAATCATATCCCTTCAAGAATAGAATGTAATGGGGAAAGGACGATAAGTGGGCACAACAAGCAAAAGCTGATACACCTGCATATTTCTCTAAAGGGAGAAAATTTAAAAGGTGGCTGGACTTATGAAGAGATACTGTAGATCAGAAGAAAAGGAACACCTCAAGAATCAGACTCAACATGCTTCCTTTAGTCTTATGATAAGAAACACAGCAAAATATATAACTTGGTTTTTTTTGAAGAGATTAGGAAGAATCCTGCTTTTATGAAACCAAAGCAAGTAGTTGTGAATAAAGAGTAATCTGAAATCAAAAAAGATTTAAAAAAAGACTGCTGAATAAAAATAATAGAGAAGGAACTGCAAATTGGCCTTCTTAACTGTAAAACTTATTTTTTATAAAGATTTATTTATTTGTCTGAGAGAGAGGAGAGAGGAGGGGCAGAGGGAGTAGGAGAGAGAAATTCAAGCAGACTCCATGCTGAGCATGGAGCCCAATGTGGACCTGGATCTCACCACCCTGAGATCATGACCTGAGCCAAAACAAAGAGTCAGATGCTTAACCAACTGTGTCATCCAGGCGCCCCAAGTAAAACCTATTTTTTATATAGGAGCAAAATATTTAATCCATTACAAAATACAGTTGTTTATTTCAAAACAACAAACAATTTCAATTACCAATTAGTGGCAGTAGTACCACCCTATTTCCACAGTTATGACAACAAAAATGCCTCCAGACATTGCTAATATTCCCCATGGCAAAAAGAAAAAAAAAAATCACCCCTGATTGAGAACCACTCAATTAAAGTAATAATACCCAGGCTATACAAAAACAACAACAAAAAAATGAACTCTTCAATAAAAGCACTGGCTAGACTCCACATTCAGGTGGGATCAGGTTTCATGTCTAAGTGGGGCTTCCCACTGGCTCTGTGATCAGGCAGGGCAGCAGGCTGTGCCCAAAAGTTGGTATAGCCCCAGGCTGGACTTTGTGATTGAGTAGGCCATTGGCTGTGCTCTGTTGTTGGGTGAGGTTACTGGCCCCACTCTCTCATCATGCAGGGCTACTAGCTATACCCTATAGTTGGGTGGGGATGGAAGCTGTGCCCTGCAGTTGGGTAGGGTTCCTCTGGTCAGATGGAACCACAGTGCTCTACACCTGGGTGGGGTCATTGGTTGTGTTCCTTCGTTGGGTGAGCCACCTAAAGCTGCGTTCACCAATCAGGTAGGCTGTATGCTGGGTCCAGCTATTGCATGAGTTGGTAGGTTGAACTCTGCAGCCTGGTGATACTGTAGGCTGGGCTCAATCTCACTGTCCAGGTTCCCTGGTTGTCTGGGACCTAGTCTATGCTCAACAGTTGGGCAGGGCTGCTGGCTTGGCTCCCTACCCGGGTGGACAATAGATTGTGCTCAGCAGGTGGTCTGTGGTCATACTTCCTGGAGAGGTTGGACTGGAGGCTATGTTCAGAAGTTGGGTGGGTGAATAAGTATTATTTTTAAAACTATTATAGTCAGAATAACATTGGCCAGAAAAAGAATGTACAATGAGACCAGTGGAATAAAATATACAGTCTAGAACCAGGCTCATTTTGAATAACAAATATATGAATAATAAAAAACTTTGAAGAGTGTTTTTAACATGTGACAGATATAACCCAATACCTGTTATTTGTAAAGAGCTATTTAAATCAGTAGAGTAGGGCACCTGGGTGGCTCAGTTGGTTAAGCGACTGCCTTCGGCTCAGGTCATGATCCTGGAGTCCCTGGATCGAGTCCCGCATCGGGCTCCCTGCTCGGCAGGGGGTCTGCTTCTCCCTCTGACCCTCCCCCCTCTCATGTGCTGTCTCTCATTCTCTCTCTCTCAAATAAATAAATAAAATCTTTAAAAAAATAAATAAATAAATAAATCAGTAGAGTAGACACATACCCCTATTAAGAGCAGTCCAATGACATGATCAGCAATTGAAAAACATGAAATAAAATCTGACATTAATTTGACAGCTTAAACTTTCCTTCCCTTAAGAAGGGTTCACTGACTCTTCAGTCTAGATCAGGTCTCAATTATGAGTTCACATAGACCTTTGACTTAAGCTTTATAGCTTACAATAGAATTGTAATTTAATAATTAATTATTTTATAGTATTTGCCATAGCCATCTCTCAAGTCAGACTCTTAAGATTTAAGTTGGCAAGTGCTATGCCTGACTTTGTTCAGTGTTCCAACCCTTATGACACAATGGCGTGTAGTAGGTGCTGAACAAATTTACTAGGAGGTATTATAGTGTGGCAATTATGAGTTGACTGTAGGGCCAGACTCCACCTGGATTCAAATTCCAACCCTAGGAATAACAATCACTAGCCACTTAGCTCTGTAACTTTGACAAATCATTTGGCCTCTTTTTGCTTCAACTTCCTCATCTGGAAAATGGGGTAGTAAAAATACAAGGTTGTTTTGACGGTTGTTTTGACACAAATATGCATGTGTATTATATACATAATATTTAGAATGGTGCCTGGCAGAGAGTGTTGATAAGTCATATAAAATATTAATTAAATGAATGTTGAATGAAACTCACTTCAATTTATTAGCCATTGATGCTAATTATAGCTCAGAAATTTCACAATCCAAAACCCATATATCAGATAACATATATGTATATATATAAGTCAAAATAATCAAAGAATATATAATAACCAATATATAGTAATCACTATAATAACTATACTTATATAATAATTACTATAATTACTTTCTATATAATTACTTACAATTGCTCTATAAATACACAGTAATTAAAGAAATGGAAATTGAAACAATGAAGGAACATTTTTAACCTTTTTAATCATCATCATCATCATAAGTGAACAGTATTTCCATACACTCTAGTTAGGAGCACAAATTCATATATCCTTTCTATAGGGCAATTAAATGACACTAAATCTGTTTTATTCTCTAAACAATCAAATCTCCTTCTAAATATTTTTGTGAGAAACTATTCAGAGATGTATATAGTAATGTACAACATTATCCAAAATGTCAACATTTATAATAATAAAATGTTGAAACTAACCAAATACCTAACAATGGAAAATTCACTAAATTGTAGTATGTCCATGCAATAAAATACTATGTTGCCTTTAAAAAATAAACAAATGTGTATTGTTAAAAATATTACATGGCATGGTAAGATATTCATGATTTTTATAGTAAAAGTTCATAATATTAAAGCAAATATATACAATTGTATTAATATGTATAGAAAAAGGAATAGTAGGTTACGGTCCTAGTATTATCTCTGGGTGGAGTGATCAAGATTCTTATTTCCTCATTATGCTTTTCTTTACTTTCCCAATTTTCAACTATAACATGTATTTGTTTTATAATCATAAAAATCAATAAATTCTATTAAAATTATAAAGGCAGTTTAAAGCTTGAATTTCAAATTAAACTTATTAATAAGAACCCAAAAAATGCTTCATGGCATAGTATTACCTAGCTGTGATTGTTAACTTAATGTATCAACTTGACTGCACTAAGAGATGCAAAAGAGAAAAACATTATTTCTGGGTATGTCTGTGAGGGTCTTTCCAGAAGATATTAGCATTTGAACTGGTAGGCTAAGGAAGATCATCCTCACCAGTGTGGTGGGCATCATCTCATCCATCGGGAGTATGAATAGAACAAAAGGCAGAGGAAGGGTAAATTTGCTGTCTTATTGAGCTGGGACATCCATCTTCTCCTACTCTAGACATTGGTATTCCTGGATTTTAGGCCTTCAGACCTAAACTGAGACTTATACAATTGGTTTCCCTGGTTCTCAGGCCTTTGGGTTTAGATTGGAACCACACCATCAGGTCTCCAGCTTGCAGACAGTGAATCGTGGGACTTTTCATCCTCCATAACCACATGAACCAGTCCCTCATAATAAATTTCTTTCTATATATCTCTCTGTATATTCTATTGGTTCTGTTCTCTAGACAACCCTAATACACTAGGTTTTTGTTTACATTTTTAAATATGCACTGGCTTCTGGATAGAACTGAAATCAGAGTTTATATATTTCAGCTAAGGCCAAAAATATGACTCCATAGAAGAAGATATTTAATGAATCAACATATTACTTATATCTCTAATGCACTGTGAAAGATGAATATATAACATATATATCAGATACATATAATATGTATGAATGTGTGTCTATGTGTATATTTATATATACATATGTATTATCCAATATACAAGTTTGGGGATTTTGAAATTTCTGAGCTATAATTAGCATCAATGGCTAATAAAGTACTCATAAGTAGTTGAGGAATAAGTAAATCAAAAGTAAAAAAAAATCTTAAATTACATTTGGTAATATAAGTGGAGAAAATGTACAATGAAGGATATTAACAATTGTGCATTTTTAAAAGTTCCTTATAATACATACATATAGAATTTATAGCACAGTAAATCTTACCATTAAAAACTACAATTCTCCATTTCTCCCTTCCATCAGCATATGGTCAAATTCATCAAAATGTGTACATTAAATGTGTGCATTTTTGTATGCCAATCTGACTTCAATAAGGCTTTAAGAAAAGAAAAAGAAAAACTACTGAAAAAAACCCTTTACTTATTCACTTTAATCTAGGACCCCAAATTATTCATCTTGATAATCAAGTGTCAGAATAAAGTAAATGAATTCTGGACACAATTCAAATGGCTTAGAAAACTCATATCTTTATCAGAAGTATTAGATGCCACCCATATTTTGCACAAAATATACTAATATATATTACTATTTAATTAATATATTTAATATATCAAATATCTAATGGGGTCATATCAGCATTACTCATTTTAATTTCCAGACATATCAGTTATTATGTAAAAAGTTTTTTCTTTCTTTTGTTTTCTTTTTTGTTCATCATGGTGAGTGTACTCTTTAATCCCCATCACATATTTCACCCACCCCACTACACACATTCCTTCTGATAACCATTGGTTTGTTCTCTATAGGTAAGTCTGTTTCTTGGCTTTCCTCTCTCCTTTTTTCACCTATTTGTTTTGTTTCTTAAATTCCACATGAGTGAGATTATATGGTATTTGTCTTTCTCTGCCTGACTAATTTCACTTAGCATTATACTCTCTACTCTATGCACATTGTTATAAATAACAGGATTTCATTCATTTTATGGCTGAATAATATTCCATTATATATACCACATCTTATATATCCACTCATCAATCAATGGACACTTAGGCTGCTTCCATATCTTGGCTACTGAAAATAATGCTGCTATAACCATAGGGTTGCATATATCCCTTTGAATTAGTGTTTTTGAATTTTGGGGGTAAATATGCATAGTAGTGTGATTACTAGATTGTAGGGTAGTTCTATTTTTTAACTTTCTGAGGAACCTCCATACTGTTCTCCAGAGTGACTGCACTAGCTTTCATTCCCAAAAACAGTGCAAAAAAGTTCCTTTTTGTCCACATCCTCAACAACACCTGTTGTTTCTTGTGTTGTGGATTTTAGCAATTTTGATAAGTATGAGGTGATATCTCATTGTAATTTTGATTTACACTTCCCTGATGATGAGTGATATCGAGCATCTTTTCATGTGTCTGTTGGCCATCTGGATGTCTTTTTTGGAGAAATGTCTGTTCATGTCTTCTGCCCATTTTTTAATTGGATTATTTGTTTTTTGAGTGCTGATTTGTATAAGTTATTTATATATTTTGGATACTAACCCTTTATCAGATATGTCATTTGCAAATATCTTCTCTCATTCTGGAGATTGCCTTCAAGTTCTGTTGATTGTTTCCTTCACTGTGCAGAAACATTTTTATTTTGATGTAGTTTATTTCTGCTTTTATTTCCCTTGCCTTAGGAGATGTATCTAGAAAAATGTCAGAGAAATTACTGTCTATGCTCTCTTCGAGGGTTTTTATGGTTTCAGGTCTCACACTTAGGTCTTCAAACATTTTTAGTATATTTTTGTGTATGGTGTAAGAAAGTGGTCTAGTTTCATTCTTTTGCATGTAGCTGTCCAGTTTTCCCAACACCATTTGTTGAAGAGATTGTCCTTTTCCCATTATATATTTATTCCTCCTTTGTCCAAGTTTAATTGACCATATAATTGTGGTTTGGGGCGCCTGGGTGGTGCAGCTGGTTAAGAGTCTGAATCTTGATTTGGGCTCAGGTCATGATCTCAGGATCATGAGATTGAGCCCCATGTGGGGTTCTGCACTCAGCATAGAGCCTGCTTGAGAATCTCTCTCCCTCTGCCCCTACCCCCTCACACTCCCTCTCAAATAAATAAATAAATCTTTAATAATAATAATAATAATTGTGGATTTATTTCTGGATTTTCTATTCTATTTCATTCCATTGATCTATGTGTCTATTTTTGTGCCAGTACCATACTGTTTTAATTACTACCAGTTTATAATATATTTGAAGTCTGGAATTGTGATTCCTCCAGTTTTGGTTTTTGTTTTCAAGATTGCTTTGGCAATTTGGGGTCTTTTGTGGTTCCATACAAATTTTAGGATTGGTTGTTAGAGTTCTGTAAAAAATGCTGCTGGTATTTGGGTAGTGATTGCATTAAATCTGTAGATTGCTTTGGGAAGTACCAACAGTTTAACGACATTTGTTCTTTCAACCCATGAGCATGGAATATCTTTCCATTTCTTTGCATTATCTTCAATTTCTTTAATCAGTGTTTTATAGTTTTCAGAGTACAGGTCTTTCACCTCTTTGGCTAAGTTTATTCCTAGATATTTTATTGGTTTTGGTGCAATTGTAAATGGATTGTTTTCTTAATTTCACTTTCTGCTATTTCATTATTGGTATATAGAAATGCAACAGATTTCTGTACATTGATTTTGTATCCTGTGACTTTACTTAAATTCATTTATCAGTTCTAATAGTTTTTGGTGGAGTCCTCAGGGATTCCTGTATATAATATTATGTCATTTGCAAAAAGTGAGTTTTATTTCTTTTTTTTTTTAAGATTTTTATTTATTTGACAGAGAGATACACAGTGAGAGGGGAACACAAGCAGGGGAGTGGGAGAGGGAGAAGTAGGCTTCCTGCCGAGCAGGGAGCCTGATGTGGGGCTCGATCCCAGGACCCTGGGATCAGGACCTGAGCCGAAGGCAGACACTTAATGACTGAGCCACCCAGGTGCCCAAGTTTTATTTCTTCCTTACCAAATGCCTAAGGCATTTGGATGTCTTTTATTTCTTTATGTTGTCTAATTGTTATGGCCAGTACTTCCAGCACTATGTTGAATAAAAATGGTGAGAATGGGCATACTTGTGCTCCTGACCTCAGGGGACCGACCCTAAGCTCACCTGTCCCATAGATACAAATAAATAACACATCAGAAAAAATAACCCAGAAAACAATCTGAAGACTGGCAGAATGAATGCCACATCTAAAAGGTAGAGAAGAGGCCACATTGAAGAATGTAGGAAGGGTGAAGGTGTTGTCTGGGAGCAAAACAGACCATGGCATTCCTCCGTGGGGGAAGGAGCTGGTGGTGTGGAGAAGGGCAAAGAACAGACTTTCACACTGGTAAGCCACAAAGAGGGAAGATGAATCCACATGTTTGCCCTTGAACGTGAGAGGGTCTGAATTTTGTGAGTTCTTACAACCAGAGGGACTTAAAGCCTGAATTCTGAAAACCAGTAGGCTTTGCTCTGAGAGAGCCCTAAGAGCCTTAGGAAGCAGTCCCCACCCTTACAGTGACAGCATAACAAACAGCCCCTTTGGATACAGTGTAGAAGCAGCAGTATGAAAAAATCCCAGGGGCAGACAGGAGGGAGAATGAGTCTGGCTCAGAGAGACAGGGATCATAAGAGGACCCTTCCAGGAACAAAGGAGCTGGAAGGCATCATTTCCCTCTCTCAACCCCCAGCATAAACAACAGCCACCTGCAGGAACCAGCACAGCACGAACACTCATTACTTAACTTGCTTGCCCCAAGCCCCCCCTCCACCAGGCTTCAGTGATCCACCCTTCCCAGTCACACTTGCTGTGGTCCTGGCACCACAAGCACCCTCTCCAGAAGATTGCTGCAAACCCTGCCAACACCAATATCTCCCAATCCACACATTTTGTGGGACCTCAGGTCCAGTGGTGGCAGGGGCAAGTCTCATTTCACAAGCATACCACTGCATACATTGTTAAAACATGGCCTACCCCTGCTGGGGACCATATACTGCCCACAACAGGCAAAGAGAGCCTCTGCAGACCACTAGACTGAAAGAAAAAGAGGATAAGACTCAATAGCAGAGCACATGCAACACACATAGGAGAAACTCCCTGAAGTGCCAGGCCCTGGGGAACAAGGGACACTGCACTGCAGGGCACTATAGGACCTATTCTTCATAAGGTTATCATCAAGAGCAAGAGAAGTAGCTGACTTTTCTAACACAAAGAAACAGACACAGAGTGTTATACAAGATGTGGGGACAGAGGAATATGTCCCAATGAAAGAACAGGACTAAACCACAGCAAGAGACTTAAGCAAAATGGATATAAGTAATATGTTTGATAGAGAATTTAAAGCAATGATCATAATGATACTCACTGGACTGGAGAAAAGAGTGGTGGACATCATTGAGACCCTTAACACAGATAAAAAAGAACTAATCAGTGATCAAGAACATAATAAATGAAATTAAAAATATACTTCATGGAATAAATAGCAGGCTAAATGAAGCAGAGGAATGAATTAATGACCTGGAAGACAGAGTAATGAAAAGTAACCAAACTGAACAAAGTAGAAGAAAGAAAATTATGCAAATCGAGAATAGTCTTAGAGAACTCAGTGACTCCATCACATTCACATTATAGGGGTCTCAGAAGAGAGAGAAAAGGGTGCAGAAATTTTATTTGAAGAAATAATAACCGAAAACTTCCCTAATCTGGGGAAGTACAGATATCCAGATCCAGGAGGCACAGAGATCTCCCCAAAAATTCAACCCAAGCAGGTCCACACCAAGACCCATAGTAATTAAAATGGCAAAAAGTAGTGATAAAGAAAAAATTGTAAAATGGCAAAAAGTAGTGATAAAGAAAAAATTGTAAAAGCACCAATAGAAAATACGACAATTACATACAAGGGAAACCTTATAAGTCTATCAGTGGATTTTTCAGCAGAAATTTTGCAGACCAGAAAGGAGTGGCATGATATATTCAAAGTGTTGAATGGGAAAAATCTGTAGCTAAGAATACTCTATCCAGTAAGGCTATCGTTCAGAATAGGAGAGATAAAGAGTTTCTCAGACAAACAAAAACTAAAGGAGTTCATGACCACTAATGCAGCCCTACAAGAAATACAAAGGGGACACTGAGTGGAAAGGAAAGACCATAAGTGAAAGTATGAAAAGTAAGACCATAAGTGAGAGCATGAAAAGTAAAAAACACAAAAGCAGTAAAAATAAGTATTACTGTAAAAATCAGTCAAGGGATTCATAAAATGAAAGGATATAAAGTATGACATCATATACCTAAAACCTGGGGGGCAGAGGAGTAAAGAATGGGTTCAAACTTCAGCAACCATTGACTTAATACAGACTGGTATATGCAGAAGACATTATATACAACTTAATGGTAACCACAAATCAAAAACCACTAATAAATCTGCAAAGAATAAAGAAAAAGAAATCCAAATATATCACTAAAGAAAACCAGCAAAGCATGAAAGAGAAAAAGACACAAAAGGATCAGAGAGAGTCTTCAGAAACAACCTCAAAACAAGTAATAAAATGTCAATAAATACATATCTATCAATAATTACTTTGAATGTAAATGGATTAAACACTCTAATCAAAAAACATAGGGTGACAGAATGAATTAAAAAAAAAGACCCATCTATATGCTGCCTACAAGACACCCATTTCAGACCTAAAGACACCTGCAGTTTGAAAATGAGGGGATGGAGAAACATTTATCATGCAAATAGATGTCAAAAGAAAGCTGTGGTAGCAATACTTATATCAGACAAAATAGACTTTAAAACAAAGACTGTGACAAGAGACAAAGAAGGACACTATATAACACTATATAATCTAGAAAAAGAACAACCAACAAAATCCAAAACCAGCAGAAGGAAGAAAATAATAAAGACTAGAGCAGATAATGTATTATTTGTTTCAGAATATACAATACATTATATATAAAAAAAGAAGATAGCAGGAAGGGAAAAATGAAGGGGGGGAAATCGGAGGGGGAGACAAACCATGAGAGACTATGGACTCTGAGAAACAAACTGAGGGTTCTAGAGGGGAGGGGGGTGGGGGATGTGTTAGCCTGGTGATGGGTATTAAAGAGGGCACCTACTGAATGGAGCACTGGGTGTTATACGCAAACAATGAATCATGGAACACTACATCAAAAACTAATGATGTAATATATGGTGATTAACATAACAAAAAAATTTTAAAAAGGTAAAAAAAAAGACTAGAGCAGAAATAAATTATATAGAAATTTTTAAAAAATCAATAGAACATATCAATAAAACAGGAGTTGGTTCTTTGAAAAGATTGATAAAATTGAAAAACCTCTAGCCAGTCTCATCAAAGAGAGAGAGAGAGAGCCCAAATAAAATCACAAACGAGAGAAGTAACAACCAACACCACAGAAATACAAAGAATTATAACAGAATATCATGACCTATATGCCAACAAATTGGACAACTTGGAAGAAATAGATAAATTCCTAGAAGCATATAACCTACCAAAACTAAAGCAGGAAGAAATAGAAAATTTTAACAAACCAATTACCAGCAAAGAAATAGAATCAGTAATCAAAAACTCCCAAAAAATAAAAGTCCAGGACCAGACGGCTTCACGGGCAAATTCAACCCAACATTTAAAAAAGAGTTAATACCATCTTCTCAAAATATTACAAAAAACAGAAGAGGAAGGGAAACTTCCAAAATCCTTCTATGAAGCCAGTATCACCCAGATACCCAAACTAGATAAAGACATCACTAAAAAAGAGAACTATAGGCCAATATCTCTCATGAATATAGATTCAAAAATCCTTGACAAAATATTAGCAAACCAAACCCAACAATACATTAAAAAATTCATACACCACAATCAAGTGGGATTTATTCCTAGAATTCAAGGATGGTTCAATATTCACAAAACAATCAACATGATATGTCATATCAATAAAAGAAAGGATAAACATCTTATGATCATTTTAATGGATGGAGAAAAAGCATTTGACAAAGTACAACATCCATTCATGATAAAAACCCTCTGCAAAGTAGATTTAGAGGGAACATACCTCAGAATGATAAAGGCCTTATATGAAAAACCCATAGCCAACATCATACTCAATATGGAAAAACTGAGAGCTTTTCCCCTAAAATATTTTTTTCTATTTTAGTTTCTGATTGTCAGAGAATTTTGGTCTTGCATTGTTGCATCTGCCATTCATTTTATCTTCAGATACAGACTGTTTAACCCAATATTATTATCAACCACATGTTTCATCTATGGAATCTCTTTTTTTTTGTAACCTTAAACATCCACTGTAATCCCTCTCCTGCTGTCTTACCATGTAACCATTAAAAATTCCATATTCCAGATATTTAGGGAAGCCAACTCCTCTGCTGATTTGAATGAACAATCATTCCCCCTAGTTTTATTATTAGAAACAATACTCTATACTAATGATTAACTGTTTACTTATTCATTCACTGATTCACATAGAAAATACTTAACATTAACATAGCAGTATACCATACAACAGTTAAGAAATGGTGAGTTTTTATAATTCTTCATTCTTGAAAAAATTATAAAGAGCAACTTTGTGTATATTAAATTTCTAAAATAAGAGAAAATTAAACTATATTAGATATAATTCATTAAAACTGGTGGTTGCCATGGATTTTAAGAAATCATTTATAATACTTAAATAAATACAATTAAAATGATGGGATTAAATTTGAGGGAATGAAGAAAAAGGGTCAAAATATATTTTTTATCATTTCTAAGAAAGAGCTTAGGCAATAGCATTTACTCAGCAGTACGAACATTATTCATACTAGCAGCAATACACCCAATAAAGACTTTTGCTGGCAAGAGCCTCACCTCTGAATATAAAAGGCATTGTTATTTTTCTAGAAGGAAAAAAATTAGAAAAAGAAAGGAAAGGAAATCCAAAAAGTGGCTACTATAATGTAAACAGAAGAAATAGTTTCATATTTAGAAAGCCAAAGTTGTAAAAAAAATTGTTGTAACATATTTGCCTTTCCAAATATGTAACAGACTTGGCTATGTCTCCAGTTTCCATTTTCATTTCCATATACCAGCTTTAGAGTTCCTTTCTACTAGGAAAATTTTTGAGACTGTATACTTCCCAACTCTAAGAATATTTAGCAGCTCATTTCCCCAAGAATATTCTAAGAATTGCATTTCATATTTGACACATCTTTTGGCAGTTCAACTATATTCATTACTCAGAAAATTAAAAATAGAACTACCATATGATACAGCAATCCCACTTCTGGATATATATCCAAAAGAAGTGAAAGCAGGGTCTCAAAGAGACACTTGCACACCTACATTCATAGCATTATTCACAATAGCCAAGAGGTGGAAACAACCCAAATGTTCATCAACTGATGAATGGATAAACAAATTGTGGTATATACATACTATAGAATATTATTTGATCTTAAAAAGGAATAAAATCCCCCTAAAACACTATATAACTATATAGACGAAATCATTTTTTTTTTCTGATGGTCAACAGGGATAATGATCACAGGTATTCTGAAATCTGAAGAAGACTCTAAAGAAAAAACAACATGAATGTTAAAAGATTACTCTTCAAAGAAGAAATGTAACTCTTCAAGCCTTCCACTCTGTCTTAACTGAATGGAACAATGCCCATGAAAAAATTATTCGTGTAGAAATTTTCAGAGGAAAAATTTTATACAGAAATAATTTCTCTGTATGACATTAACCACATAAAATATTATGTCTTGAAGTAGAACACGCTAAAAAAAGAAGGAGGAAGAGGAGGAGGGGGAGGAGGGAGACAAGGAAGAATTCTTGTCTCATGCTACAATGTGGATGAACATTGACAATATTATCCTAAGTTAAATAAGCCAGTAACAAAGTCAAATACTATATGATTCCATTTATATAAAGTACCTAAAGTACTCAAATTAATAGAAACAATATTTAAAAAAGCTGTAGCTGGGATGAGGGGGAAATGGGAAGTTGTTTAATAGTCCAGCTTTTGAAAGGACAATACCCTTGATCATTGCCTCCCCTTATTCCAAAGGAAGATTTCAATATAGTGTTTTCATCAATTTTCATTCAGAACCTTTAAAAACATTAATTTGCTTAATCCACAGGACTAGTGATTAGAGCTGTAGAAGAGACTGTCCTGAACTGTACAGTTTAAGTACTTTACATAGACACAAGGTTGATAGGTTTTTGAAACCTCTAACTGCTTAAAGCACATCTTCTACTCTGTCATTAATCGATTGGCACTCTTTTGCCTGTTTGCTCTACAATAACACAGAAAAAAACTTCATCACACATTTCAATGACACTTTAGATAGAGTGAATACTGGAGAGACAGTAGATTGCCTGAACTGGAAGAGAGAAGATAAGTAGATTTATCTCCTTTTTTGTTTTTTTTTTCTTGCAACTCTGCAAAAACACAAACAGAATTATATAGCCAATCATTAAAACCCCTTTATCTTATTACATAGGCTTAGATCAAGATAATTTCTTTTTAACACAACAGTGATGATGTTGCAATGCTTCTTAAAGCAGTTCTCTCTCTAATGTTTCATTAGCTTTTTAAACTTCTTGCTTTGATCCAGAGTATTTTTTCTTTATTTCATTTGTAAAGCAAGTAAATGTAATAAGCTCCCTTTTGGAAAATCAGCCTGGCTTAAATCATGCATTCTTTATACAATGTTAGGAGGAGAATGGTTAACATTTGTAGCCTCATGACTTGCAAATGAAAGAAAATAATAACGCTTAGCAAGACATTAGAAGAACACATTCACCATGAATCATACTGCCCTTGAAGGTGCAGCTTAAAAAAGCAGAGAAATAGATTTGACACCACTTGGACTTGCAGCTCGGACATGCTGCATTAAACTGTTCAAAATTAATTTAATCTGAGCAAGGAGAATAATAGCCTCTCAGTTCAAGGCTTCTGATAGCAGTAATTTGCACTCGAAAGTACTTCCAAAGGGAAAGAGTAAATGAAGGGCGACTCTCCAAAACTGAGTGAGCAAATGTATTCACTAAATGAAAGCCTCTTGATCACCCTATAAAAGATCATCCAAAAAAATGACACATTCTATATCATTCTCTTGGGTAGGAATTTTCTCTTGCAACTGTTCAGTTGCTCTGCTTTGGGAACAGATTCATCCCTTTTTGAACTGTTGATGGCTCTGAAGGAAGTGTCTGGCTTTAGTTGCTGCATTAATTCAGTGGCCCCAAACCAATTTGACAAAAGATCATGCTTTGTGCCCAATATTCTCTTTCATATTCTTGGGGAAGGCATTTCTTGGTGAGTAAGTGAGCAAGAATCATAGCAAGTATTTAGGGTTTGAAACAATCCATGCCACTTTCTTACAGTCACAAAAATGCTCTCACCAAATCCAGATGCTAAGATGTTAAGCAGAGGGAAAGACATGTACCCAAGAGAGGGTGCTCACACTAAAAGGCCTGACTCACCAAACCAATCAGTGGAGTAAGTAATCAGCAGGTGCAAACTGGTATATAGAGTGATTTGAGAAAAACTAATAGGATCTGCCTGCTCAAAATTCTCTCTTAGTTGACTGACCACAGAGTCAAAGATTCTGTTCACATGTCATTCCCTTGGAAATAATGCCTTCAGGAATCACTGACACATTTATTTATTACATTAGCAATCATCTAGCACTTCACAAAACTCTGAGAGATTGGGACAGAACCTAGACATAGAAAAAACTGGCTTTAAGAGTTCTAGGCAGGTAAGTCCCTTTGGAAGTAGATGGAAGATGGGACTCCTGATTTAAATGCTTCTCACTCATAACTAGTAAAAAATAAATAAATAAAAGTAAATACAGACAAAAATAGTGATGCTAAGTTCCCTAATAATTACATGCATGGAAAGACAAAACTAACTTCATTTTAGACAATTTATTTTCCTTGATGTTAATCAAGTAGTTTTCTGCATACACTGGGAGAAATTATTTTTCCCTTGATTTGAGCTCTAATGGTGGTTAGAAAGTACATGCAGAGAAATACAAAGAATGAGTTTTTCCAAATAGCATGAGAATAAGTAATATATTAGTATTCAGGTTTCATTTCCAATTCCTTAGTTGCTTTTCTTTTGCAAATTTAGAGGAAGGAAAACCAAAAGGTCTTTTTAAATTCTCTGGTAACACTTAATTTCTTCTGAATAATTTACCTGCCAGTAGTTATTTGTTCTATAATAATTCAAGAAATGCTGGTTATGCCAAAGGCCCATAAAAAAAGAATGTCTCTAAGATATGTTAGAGGTTTAAAATAAATTGAGGACTTTCAGGACATTAAACAACATACTCAGTTGTTGTTGATCAGTGTTTTCCCCCCTCCCCAGCAAAAAAAAAAAAAAAACAGAAATGAATATCATTTAAAGATTGTAAGCAATGTTTTGAACACTTATCTGCTCTTTAATGAAAACTAATGAAATTTCTTCCCAGAACTATATCATATTTCATGGGTTAGATTGATATTATTAGATGAGTGGTTTTAAAACTCTTAGTTAACCGCAAATTTCAGAATGGCTAAAATATTATTAATCTCATGTTAGCCAGTTTCTTCTTTTCACTTCAGAAGAAACAGAATTTTACATATTAACATTTGATAATAAATTAGGTTAGTTTTCTCAAAGTGGGGCTGTGAATCATTTGTATCAAAATCACTTATGGTATTAAGAAAATATGTAGTCATGCCCCAATTCCTGAGGCTCCCTTATTATAGGATTCATTCTGAAGTTTGAGAACCACTGCTTTCCATATTTTAAATTGATGCCTGTCCAATGAAGAAACCCATCTTGAAATATTATTGAAGGATTGGCTTATAGCCTCTGCTTTAAAACTTCCACTGAAGTGAAACTTATGTCACTCATCAGCCATTATTAAATAGCAGTAATGGCCAGAAAATTTTTCCTTATACTGAGTCAAAATAAATCATGCAACTTCTACTTAATTGGTTCTAGTTCTTCCCTCTGAAACCATGCAAAAAAAATGTAATCCCTTTTCCACATGACCGTCCTTCAAATACTTGGAGAATACTACTATATTTCCTCTGTTTTCCACCCTGGGCTAAGTATCTTCAGTCCGCTCAACTATTCCTGCTGATACCATTTCCATATGCTTTACCATTCTTGTCGCCGACCCTAGGTATGTTCCAGTTTGTCACTGTCAGCCTTAAAATATGGTGCCTAGAGCTGAACATAATATAGAAGATGTGGTTTGACCGGTATAAAGTATTGTGACACTATGCTTTCTTTCACTTGTTTACAGCACGAGGCATTAATAAAGTATCTTAAACTTGCACAGGCTTTTGTGACTGTGTATATATATATAATTTTGCCTTTACACATCACTGTAACAGCATATTTTGCTTACAGTGAACAAAAACCTCTAGGTCTTTGTTAAGTACAAGCCTATCAAGATAGCCCCTCCTCACACCTCAAAATCCATGTATACAGTTAAAGGCCAGGCCTTAGATTTTATGTCTTTTGCATAAGATTATATTAACAGTAGGAGTTCCTGGGTGGCTCAGTCAGTTACAGTTACGTGTCTGCCTTCGGCTCAAGTCATGATCCTGGAGTCCCAGGATGGAGCCCATATCCAGCTTCCTGCTAAGTGGGGAGTCTGCTTCTCCTTCTCCCTCTGCTTCTCCCCCCAACCCCAAAGCTTGTGCTCTCTCTCACTCACTCATTCTCTCTCTAATAAATAAAATCTTTAAAAAATTATATTAACAGCAAACCATCACTGAAGCATATTGCTTTTTTTCTTTTTTGAATCAAACACAATTCAGTAATCTGCATTCCTTCTAGCTTTGGGTCATCTGTTAAATTTGAGAAGTCTTATTATTTTTATGCCTTCATTAAAGCCATCAGTCAAAATACTAAAATTCAGGACAAAGTTGAGAATCCTATTGGCAAGCCCTTAGTGATATCCTACCAGGTGGATCTGAATCCATTAATTAAAACTTTAAAAAATTTTGTGAGTTATTACATTTAAGTGGAATCATACACTATATGGCCTTTTGCATCTGGCTTCTTTCACTTAGCATAATGTTTTCAATATTCATCTACATTGCAGCATGTATTAGCACTTCATTCCTTTTTATGGCTGAATGATATAGTATTATATGGATATGCTACATTTTATTTATCCATTCAACTGATGGACATCTGGGTTGTTTCCAAATTTTGACTATTATGAGTATTGCATCTATGGACATTCCTGTACAAGTTTTTTCATGAACATATGTTTTCATTTTTCTGGAGTATACACCCAGCAGTGGAATTTGTGGGGCAGATCTTAACTCTATGTTTAACCATTTGAGGAACTGCTGGATTACTTTCAAAAGTGGCTGCATTATTTTATATTAGCAGCATCACGGTATAAGGGTTCTGATTTTTCCATATGCTCAGCAACATTGTTACTTTCTGTCTTTTATAATATAGTCATTCTGGTAGATGTAAAGTGGTATCTCGTGCTTTTTATTTGCATTTCCTTCAAGTCTAATGATTTTTTGAGCCTGGTTTCATGAGTGTATTACCTACTTGTTTATCTTTTTTTTTTTTTTTTAAAGATTTTATTTATTTATTTGACAGAGAGAAGCACAGCAAGAGAGGGAACACAAGCAGGGGGAGTGGGAGAGGGAGAAGCAGGCTCCCCGCTGAGCAGAGAGCCCGATGTGGGGCTCGATCCCAGGACCCTGGGATCATGACCTGAGCCGAAGGCAGACGCTTAACGACTGAGCCACCCAGGCGCCCCTCTACTTGTTTATCTTCTTAGAACAAAGTCTATTCAGATCATTTGCCCATTTTTAAAATTCATTTTTGGGTCTTTTAATTGAGTTGTAAGGCTTCTTCACATAACCTGGATATGAGTCCATTATCAGATATATTATTGAGAAATATTTTCACCCATTCTGTGGGTTGTCTGTTCAATTTCTTGATCATGACCTATGAAGTACAGGGTTTTTTTATTTTTTAATTTTGGTGTTGTCCAATTAATCTATTTTTCTTTTGTTGCTTGTGCTTTTGGTATCATGTTTTAAAAACATGCTTAATTCAAGTTCATGATGATTTATACCTATGTTTTCTAGTAAGAGTTTTATACTTTTAGCTCTTACATTTAGGCCTTTGAAACATTTTTAGCGAATTTTTGTATGATATGAGTTAGAGGTTCAAATTCATTTTTATGCATGTAGATATCTAGTTATCCCAACACCATTTGTTGAAAGGCTATTCTTTCCCTCATTGAGTTGTTTTGATATCCTGTTGAAAATCATTGGTCAAGGGTATATGGGTTTATTTCTGTACTCTCCATTTTGCTCCACTGATGTCTGTTTGTCCTTACTCCAGCACTACTGTCTGTGGTAGTGTCTTGATTAGTGTAGCTTTGTAACAAGTTTTGAAATCAGGAAGTGTGAGTCCATCAACTTTGCTATTTGTTTTCAAGATCATTTGGCTGTTGTGGATTCCTTGAGTTTCCACTGAATATTAGAATCAACTTGTCAATTTCTGCAAAAGAGGTAACTATGATTTGGTAGGGATTGCACTAAATCTGTAGATCCATTTAGTGTTGCCATCTCAACAATATTAAATACTGCAATCCATGAACACAGGGTATCTTTCCATTTATTTAGTTCTTCTTTAATTTCTTTGATAATGCTTTGTAACTTTCAAGTATATAAATCTTACACTTATGTAAACTATTTCTAAGTACTTTATTCTTTATATGCCTTTGCAAATGAAATTGCTCTCCCAGTTTTAATTGTGGCTTGCTCATTACTATATAGAAACACAATTGACTTTTCTATATCAAAATCATGTATTAGTTTTAATAGGTTTTTAAGGGATTCTTAAGGATTATCTATGTACAAAGTCATGTCATTGTCAAATAGATATATTTATTCTTTTCTAATATAGATGAATTTTATTTCCTCTTCTTCCTTTTTTGCCATGACTGGAACTCCCAGTACAATCCTGAATATAAGTGGTGAAAGTAGACATTAATGTCTTGATCTTAGGGGGAAAGCATTCAATCTCTCACCATTATGTATGATGTTAGCTGTGGATTTTTCATAGGCATCCTTTTAAAATTTGAGGAAGCTTCTCTGATTCTTTGAATATTCAGTGTTTTCATAATGAAATGGTGTTGAATTTTGCCAAAAGCATTTTCTGCATCTATTGAGATGATCATGTAGTTTTTGAACCCTATTTTATTGACATGATGTATTACAATAATTGATTTTTTGGAGGTTAAATCAACCTTGCTTTTCTGGTATAAATCCCACTTGGTCATGGTGTATAATCACTTTTATATATTGTTAGGTTTCATTTTCTGGTATGTAATTGGGGTTTTTTTGTCTATATTCTTAGGAGACATCCACCTGTAGTGTTCTTTCCTTGTGTGATATTTTTATCTGATTTTGGTATCATGGAAATGAATTGAATGAATAAATTGAAGGGTTCCCTCTTCTTCTATTTTTGGGGGTATTTGTGAAAAATTGGTATTTTTTTCAATGTTTTGTAGAGTTCTAAAGTAAAGCCAATTAGGGCCTGCACTATTTTTGTGGGAAGTTCTTGAATTACTAATTCAATATCTTTATTTGTTATGGGTCTATTTAAAATTTCCATTTCTTCCTGAGTCAGTTTTGGTTTTTTGATGTTCTAGGAATTTGTTCATTTTATCTAAGTTGTATATTTTGTTGGCATATACTTGTTGTTAAAATTACCTCATAATTCCTTTTATGTATGTAATGTTGGCAATAATATTCCCTCTTTCATTTATGCTTCAGCAATTTGAATCTTCTTTCTCTTCATAAATATAGCTAAAGTTTGTCAGTTTTCTTGATTTTTCAAAGAAGGAACTTAGTTTTATTGATTTTCTCTATTCTGTTTCTATTCTGTGTTCCATTAATTTTATGCTTTAAATTTAATTCCTTCTTTCCTTTTCCTTCCTTTGGCTTTAGTTTGCTTTTCTGATTTCTGTGTCTCAGGTAGAAGATTAATTTATTGATTTGATAATCTTTCTTCTTTTAATGTAGGTGTTTTTAGCTATAAGTATTTCTGTAAGCACTAGTTTAGCTACATCTCATGAGTTTTCATATATTATGTTCTCATTTCCTTTTATCTCAAAGTATTTTCAAATTTTCTTTGTGATTTTTACCTTTGAGCCATTTATTAGTTAATAATATGTTGTTTAATTTCCACATACTTGTGAATTTTCCAAACATCCTTTTATTATTAACTTCCAATTTCACTCCACTGTGAATGGAGAACATACTTTGTAATATTTAATTCTTTTAAATTTATCAACAATTTTATCATGATGTAGCAATTTCTTTTATCATGGAGAATGTCCAGTGTGCACTTGAAAAGAACATATACCCTGTTATTGTTGTATGGAGAGCTCTATAGATGTCTAGTAGGTCTTGTTTGGGTATAGTATTGCTCAAGTCCTCTATTTCCATGTTCATCTTCTTTCTGTTGTTCTACTCAGTACTGAACATGGGGTGTCAAATTCTTTAAATATCATTGCTAAATTGTATATTTCCTACCTCAATTTGGTCAACTTTTGTTTTATATTTCAGGTCTCTATTGTTAGGTGCATATTTGCTTATAATTATTATAACTTCTTAGTGGATTAACCCTTTTATCATTATAAAATGTTCCCTTTTATTTCTAGTGGCATTTTGTTTTTTTTAAGTATTTTTTCTGATATTACTATGGCCACTATAGCTTTCTTGTGTTCACTGTTAACATGATATATCTCTTCTTATTCTCTTCCTTTCAACCTATTTGAATCTATTTGAATCTTTAAATCTAAAATATATCTCCTACAGACAGCATATAGTTGAATCTTATTGTTTTTATCCAATCTAACAATCTCTGACTTTTGATTACATTTTACTATATTCACATTTAAATTTATTCATGACATAGTTGGATTTATGTCTGCCATTTTACATTTGGTTTTCTATATGTCTTGTGTCATTTTTGTTTCTCTATTCCTCCTTTACTGCCTTATTTTGTATTAAGTAAATATTTTCTAGTGTAACATTTTAAATACTTTAATGATTTTTTTTCAGCATATTTTTAATTATATTCCTGGTGGTTGCTATAAGATTTATTACATACATTTTAATTTATCAGAATCTACTTTAGAATTATGCCAACTTAATTGCAGTGAGATAAACATACAGTACTCCTACATAGCTCTATACCCTCTTCCCCCTTTTTGTGCTATTAATATATATATATAACAATATGTATATATAAACAATATATATGTTTATCTATATATGTTATAAACCCAACAATACATTTTTATAGTTATTATTTACATAAAATTATGTCCATTTATAAAGCTGAGAAAAGAAAGGAGAGCAAGTATAGAGCAAGTATATCTTTATATTGGTTGTTATATTCCCTTTCTTATTTAACACTTATAATTCTCTTTACCTGTTTCTATGGGTTATCCTCTGCTGTCATTTGTCATTCCAATACAACTTTGCTTTCACCCACCTCTTTGGTGTTATTATTGAATATATTACATTTCAATATGTTATAGAACCAACCAATCAATTATATACATATGGTTTATACAACTGCTCTTTAAATGAAAGATAAAAGAAAAATAAATGTGCATGTATATGCCATGTATAATAACATTTACCAGTCCTTTTTGTTGTTTCATGTGGATTTGAAATTCCATTTTGA
The DNA here is from genome assembly GCF_004348235.1 of Phoca vitulina. Classification (NCBI taxonomy): domain Eukaryota; kingdom Metazoa; phylum Chordata; class Mammalia; order Carnivora; family Phocidae; genus Phoca; species Phoca vitulina. The sequence goes on from NW_022589765.1 coordinate 1,554,840, forward strand.
TTTACTTGCTTTCAAGTGAAGAATTTCTGGGGTATTTCTCAGCTTTTGTTTATTTTTCTATTATGTTATGTTAGTCACCATACAGTACATCATTAGTTTTTGATGTAGTGTTCCATGATTCATTGTTTGTGTATAACACCCAGTGCTCCAGCTTTTGTTTATATAGGAATGTCTTTATTTTGCCTTCATTTTTGAAAGTTAGTTTTATTGGATAAAAGATGCTCAATTGCATGGTTTTCTTCTTTCATCACTTTAAGTATTTAATCTGTCTTCCAGTATCTATTATTTCTGATGAGAAGTCAGATGTTAATCTTATTGGGACTCCCTTGTACAAGACAAGTCATTTTTTACATGATGCTTTCAAGATTTTCTATTCACCTTTGGCACTCAGCATTTTTTCTATGATGTATCTGAATGTGGACCTTTTAAAATTTATCCCACTTGGAGTTTATTGAGTTTCTTGAATGTGTAGACTAATGTTTCTCAGAAAATTTATGACATTTTCAGCCATCATTTCTTTGAACATTTTTTCTGCCTCTTTTCCTTCTGTCTCTATTTCTGGTACACCCATAGCACATATGTTGCTACACTTAAAGGTATCCTATATTTTGCTGAAGTTCTGTTGATTTCTCTTCATTCTAGTTTCTCTCTGCTCTTGAGATTGCATAATCTCTATCAACCTATTTAATTTCAAGTTTCCTGAGTCTTTCTTCTGCCAGTTGATATATACTTTTGAGACTCTCTAGTAAATTTTTCATTTTGGTTATTATACTTTCCAACCCTAGAATTTTCTTAAAAAAATCATTTCTACCTCTTTAATGATATTCTCTGCTTAATGAGGCATTGTCTTTATATCTTCTCTTACTTCTTTATGGTTTCCTTTAGCTCTTGTAATATATTTATAATGGCTACTTTGAGGTCTTCCTCTGTTAGATCAGACATCTGACTCTCTCAAAAACAGTTACCTGCTTCTTTTTACTGTCCTATATTCCTGTTTCTTTGCATTTGTTATGTTTTTGTTGAAAACTCAAATATTTAGGTAATATAACAATTGTGGATGCTGATTCCCCTTACTATTATCTAAGGCATATTTGTAATGTTTGTTTATTTACTTTGTTGACTTGGCTAGGCTATTTTAGTAGAGTGTATTTACCCTGCAATGTGAAGCCATTGGTATTGTTAGTTAGCAGGTGCACCCTTACATATTTGCACAGTCACTCTGAGACTACAATGGTTTTAACAAGGCTCTCTTTGTACCTTTCCCTAATCTCTGTTAAGCTGTCTATCTCATTTTGTATATTACTCAGCCCTTAGATCACATGAATTCGTACTTAATTGTTCTATTATTTTTGACAATGCCCTGGGACATATATTGTTTCACAGCCTGATCCAATTAAATTCAGACAGCGATAGATTTTGAGGCCAGCTTTGTGGTTTGTTCTGACCTCGGGAAGGGTCTTCTCACCTATCTCCATCCCTGATTCTCTTTGGTGAACCGTCTAGTGTTTTGCTTACTGCTCTTAATTAAGAGGAGATATTATTTTGAGGGTGCCTTTAGGCATGAAATATCCACATTCTATTTCAAATAGAGTCAGTTTCTTTGAGGAGAGTTCTTTTCATAAAATTACCTCCCACTCTGGATGAATTCTCTGCATCACTAGTTTGGGCACTTGGAAGGTGTAGTAGGCTCAATGGTGACCAGCCCCAAAACATATGTGCATCTGGAACCTTTGGATGTGAATTTATTCAAAGGATCTTTGCAGAGGTAATTAGGCTAAAGATTTCAAGATGAGATAAACCTGGGTTATCCAGGTGGGCCCTAAATCCAATGGCAAGTGCACTTCTAAGAAGAGAAACAGAGAAGACACACAAGATAAAGCCATAAAGTCTGAGACAGAGATTAGAGTTATGTATCCCCAAACCAAGGGAACACCTACAGCCACCAAAAGCTGGAAGAGGCAAAAATTGTTTCTCCTGTAATCTTCAAAGGGGGTGCAGCTTTGCTGCTACCTTGATATTGGAATTTTGGCCTTTCAAAATTTGAGAGAATAAATTTCTATTATTTTAATCTACAACATTTATTGTAATTGATTATGGCAGTCCTAGGAAACTAATCCAGATTTTGTTAACACGAAATGAGGTGTTGCAGCTAACAACTAAAACTTTGGAAGTGGCTTTGGCATTGGACAATGGGAAGGCCTGGAAGAATTTGGGGGCACATAATAGTAAAAGCCTAGATTTCCTTGAAGACACTGCTAATAGAAATATGGGCATTAAACATAGTTTTGGTGAGAGCTCATAAGGAAAAAATGAGCTCTATAGAGAAAGCTTCTACCATCTTGGAAAATACATATATCATTATGAACAGAACGCTGGTAAAAAAAAATATGAATGTAAAAGTATTTATGATGAGAGCCCAAAAGGAGATGAGGAACATGGAGGAATGGTAATCCTTATTATGTAGTGGCAGAAAACTTGATTGAATTGTATTCTACTGTTGGGTAGGAGGGATAATTTGTAAACAATGAATTTGGATGTTTAGGTGAAGATATTTCCACGTAGTTTGGAAGGTATTGCCTGTTTTCTCCTTGCTGCTTTTAGTAAAATTAAAGAGGAAATAAACTGAAGAAGAATTGTTAAACAAAAAGAAGCCAGCACTACATGATTTGGGAGTTTCTGGCCTATCTAGAGTGTTATGGAAGCTAAAATTATGAAATTCACTGATGGAAAAGATTGCTCTAAGGAGAGGGCCTAGGATAGATCTCTTTTTTGCTTAAGAGATTGGATAAATAACTCAGAAATCCAATCAACCATCTCATCAGAAAGCAAGAATAGAGACAGGGTTATTCAGCAAGGGCCTGTGGAGAACTTCCTCATCTAATGTTAAAGACCCCCTTGACATATGTGGAAGACCAACGAGGTTTCTGAGAATCTTATATCAGAAGAAATGCTGCCAACTTGGACTGAGGGAGAAAAGGTAAGGCAAAATGAAGCAAGTCTCTCAGACTTCTAAGTATCTACAGATAGGTAATGGTCTGATAAAGCTACTCACCTGTACATGTGCTACTCTTCAAGAAAAAAGAAGAATGACTCCAAGGACAGAGCCTTGGATACAGAGGCAGTCTCCCCCAAAACTTGATTTAGATAAATTAGATGATTTAGATGATGAGATTTAGAACTTTTTGAACTGATGATTTTACATGAGAGTTTAGACTTAGTGTTAATGCTTTAATGGATCAAGACCTCAGGGATTTTCGGATGGGTTGAATGTATTTTGTGTATAGGACAGAGATAAATTTTGGAGATCATGAGGTTGACTGTAATGGGTTAAATTGTCCCCCCCCCAAAATATGTCTAGATGGAAACTGTGAATGTAAACTTAACTGGAAAAAAGAGTCTTTGCAGATGTAATTAACTTAAGAACCTCAAGATGAGAGCATCCTGCACTATCAGAGTGGGCCCAAATCCAAAGACAACTGTCCTTATAAGAAGAAAAGGGGGAAGGCATGAAGGAGAAGGCCATGTGAAGACTGAAGCAGAAATTAGAGCTATGTACTCCCAAACCAAGGAACACCTGGATGCACCAGGAGCTGGAAGAAGCAGGAAAAGATTCTTCCCTAAAGCATTCAGAAGGAGTGTGGCCCTGCTGAATTCTGGTACCCAATATTGTGAGAGAATAAATTTCTGTTGTTTTAAACCACCCAATATTTGTTTGTTTGTTTTTTTCCATGACTACAACAGGAGATATAGGGTAGAGTTGTAGCCTCTGGACTACTACATTGCCTTTCCTATTTTACAACTATTGTCCTACAATTGAGCTGGGATGTAAGTTGTTAGGCTCAGCTTTCTCAGCCTGCAGCAGCTGAGTTAGAATCTGTCTTGTGGGTAGGATATGGGTCGAGGAAGAGGTCCCCTATCCTCTTGGCCAGTCTCATCAGGAATTGAGCCTCTTCAACTTAGAATTGAAGAGGATGATAAATGCTGTCGACCTGTTCCTACCAGTGAGATAAAGTAAGCCATGCTTGGGAATTGAGGGTAAAGGGGACACTGTCTTCTTGGTCACACACATCATGAGTGGGATATACATCATTTTTTATTTTGAGGTAAGGAAGGAGAGGATCACAGCTCAAATGCCACAGATTCTTGCTATTCTTACCTAGTTTTAGTAGGTTTTCTTGAATAAACATTTCTTCATTTGCAGTAAAACCTTAGGATAATTTCCAGAGAACTTTAAATGATTAGGATGGGAAGAGGAAAAGATGGAGGAGGAGTAGGGGACCCTATTCCAACCGGTCCCCGGAATTGAGCTGGATATCTACCAGACCACTCTGAACACCCACAAAATCAGCCTGAGATGTAAGAAGATAGACCTGGATCTCTACAAACAGAATATCACAGGCGGTTGGTTTTGAGGTATGAAGTGGGGAGCCGTGATTCCATGGGCAGATATTGGACGATAAACAGGAATGGGAGAGAGGCTGGCCATGGGGATCCTACACACTGGTGAGCGATAGCCTCCCATGCTGGGGACGGGGCACAGACTTGAAGACCAGTAGCGGTAGCGGCATGGAAAGGACTTTAAAGATTTTTTTTTTTTATTTGACCAGAGAGATACAGCAAGAGAGGGAACACAAGCAGGGGGTGTGGGAGAGGGAGAAGCAGGCTGCCCCCAAGCAGGGAGCCTGATGTGGGGCTCGATCCCAGGACCCCAGGATCATGACCTGAGCCGAAGGCAGACACTTAACGAATGAGCCACCCAGGTGCCCCATGGAAAGGACTTTAGACAGAAACCTGGGCAGCAGGGCCACATGTGCAAACTGGGGGCAGCTGGCGGTTTAAGAAGCACAAAGGGCAGAGATAAGCCTGGACCTGGAGACGAGGACTGGGAGCCCAGTTGAAGGGCGCACAACCCAGGATGCTGCATTTTATAGCACCACAGACAGAAACAGAGATAGTATGGCCCAGAGAGCTCACTGAAGAACAGACTGCAATCTCTCTGATCTGAGGCAGAGGGTTGGAAATGGTCTCTTCTGTTCTCTCAGAAGAGATGTGGAAAGCTACGAGGGAAAGCCACCAGAGAACAAAAGCCCCCAAAAAACAGTTCCAACTGAGCTCATCCCCCGCCACAGGGGGCAGGGCAACTCTGCCCAAACAGGGTTGCCTGAGTAACAGCACGGCAGGCCCCTCCCCAGAAGACAGGCTGGGAAAACAAGAACCCAACAACCCTAAGGATCCTAGAAAACAGATGAATCTTGCTTGGGTTGTGGTCAATAATTTGGACTCTATACATTCCCTCAAACACCCATCAACAGAATGACTAGGAGGAGGATCCCCCCAAATAGGAAAGACTCAGAGATTATGACTTATGCAGCACATTTACAAATGGATGCAGATATAACCAAGATGTCAGAGATGGAATTCAGGCTGGCAATTTTGAAGACAATAGCTAGAGTGGAGAAATCAATTAATGGCAACATAGAGTCTCTAAGGGCAGAAATGAAAGCTGAACTGGCAGAACTTAAAAATGCTATCAATGAGATCCAATCTAATCTAGATAATCTAAGAGTTAGGGTAAGCAAGGTAGAAGAATGAATTAGTGATCTAGGAGACCAACTGATAGAAAAGAAGGGAAAAGAGGCGGCCAAGAAAAAAACAATTCAAAATCCATGAAAATAGAATCAGAGAAATAAGTGACACCATGAAGCGTTCCAATGTCAGAATGATTGGAATCCCGGAGGGGGTGGAGAGAGAGAGGGGACTAGAAGATATATTTGAGCAAATTGTACCTGAGAACTTCCCTAATCTGGGGAATGAAACAAACATTCATGTCCTAGAGGCAGAGAGGACCCCTCCCAAGATCAAGGAAAACAGGCCAACACCCCGGCATGTAATAGTAAAACTCGCAAATCTTAGAACCAAGAAAACCATCTTAAGGGCAGTTAGGGGGAAGAGATTCCTTACGTACAGAGGGAGGAATATCAGAATAACGTCAGACCTATCCACAGAGACCTGGCAAGCCAGAAAGGCCTGGCAAGACATATTCAGGGCACTAAACGAGAAGAACATGAAGCCAAGAATACCTTATCCAGCAAGGCTGTCATTTAGAATGGATGGAGAGATGCAGAGCTTCCAAGACTGACAGAAACTGAAAGAATATGTGACAACTAAGCTGGCCCTGCAAGAAATATTAAGGGGGGTTCTATAAAAGGAGAAAGACCCCAAGAGTGATCTACAACAGAAATTTACAGGGGCAGTCTATAAAAACAAGGCCTTCACAGGCAAAATGATGACAATTAATTCATATCTTTCAATAATCACTCTCAACGTGAATGGCCTAAATGCTCCCATAAAATGGCACAGGGTTGCAGATTGGATAAAAAGACAGGAACCATCCATATGCTGCCTACAAGAGACTCATTTTGAACCTAAAGATACATCCAGACTAAAAGTGAAGGGATGGAGATCTATCTTCCATGCCAGCGGACCTCAAAAGAAAGCTGGGGTAGCAATTCTTATATCAGACAAATTAGATTTTAAGCTCAAGACTGTAGTTAGAGACACAGAAGGACACTATATCATTCTTAAAGGGTCTATCCAACAAGAAGATCTAACAATTGTAAATATCTATGCCCCCAACATGGGAGCAGCAATCTACATAAGCCAACTGTTAACCAAAATAAAGAGTTGTATTGATAACAATATGTTAATTGTAGAAGACCTCAATACTCCACTCTCAGCAACTGACAGATTATCTAAGCAGAAAATCAACAAAGAAACAAGAGCTTTGAATGACACACTGGACCAGATGGACCTCATAGATATATACAGAACATTCCACCCTAAAACAACAGAATACTCATTCTTCTCGAGCACACATAGAACTTTCTCCAGAATAGACTACATACTGGGTCACAAATCAGGTCTCAACCGATACCAAAAGATTGGGATTATTCCCTGCATATTCTCAGACCATAATGCTTTAAAACTGGAACTCAATCACAAGGAAACATTTGGCAGAAGTTCAAACACTTGGAAGCTAAAGACCACTCTGCTCAAGAACGTTTGGGTCAACCAGGAAATCAAAGAATAATTTAAACAATTCATGGAAACCAATGAATGAAAACACATCAGTCCAAAACCTATGGGATACTGCAAAGGCGGTTCTAAGCGGGAAATACATAGACATCCAAGCCTCATCCAAAAAAATAGAAAAATCCTGAATTGACCAACTAACTTTACACCTTAAAGAACTAGAGAAAAAGCAACAAAGGGTGCTGAAGCCACGGATTAGAAGAGAAATAATTAAGATTAGAGCAGAGATCAATGAATTAGAAACCAGAAACACAGTAGATCAGATCAACGAAACTAGAAGCTGGTTCTTTGAAAGAATTCATAAGATCAATACTGGCCAGACTTATCCAAAAGAAAAGAGAAAGGACCCAAATTAATAAAATGATGAATGAAAGGGGAGAGCTCACGACTGACACCAAGGAAATAGGAACAATTATTAGAAATTATTATCAACAACTATATGCCAATAAACGGAGCAATCTGGATGAAATGGAGGCCTTCCTGGAAACCTATAAGCTGCCAAGACTGAAACAGGAAGAAATTGACAACCTGAATAGGCCAATAACCAGTAATAAGATTGAAGCAGTAATCCAAAACCTCCCAAAAAACAAGAGTCCAGGGCCTGATGGATTCCCTGGGGAATTCTACCAAACATTCAGAGAAGAAATAATAGCTATTCTCCTGAAGCTATTTTAAAAAATAGGAACAGAAAGAAAGCTTCCAGACTCATTCTATGAGGCCAGCATTATCTTAATTCCCAAACCAGGCAAAGATCCCATCAAAAAGGAGAATTTCAGACCAATATCCATGATTCATATGGATTCCAAAATCCTCAACACAATCCTAGCTAATAGGATCCAAGAATACATTAGAAGATTCATCCACCACGACCAAGTGGGATTTGTCCCTGGGATGCAAGGGTGGTTCAACATTCACAATCAATCAATGTGATAGAACACATTAATAAGAGCAGAGCGAAGACCAAATGGTCCTCTCAATTGATGCAGAAAAAACATTTGACAAAACACAACGTCCTTTCCTGATTAAAACTCTTCAGAGTATAGGGATAGAAGGAACATTCCTCAAGTTCATAAAATCCATCTATGAAAAAACCACAGCGAATATCATTCTCAATGGAGAAAAGCTGAGAGACTTTCCCTTAAGATCAGGAACACGTCAAGGATGCCCACTCTCACCACTATTGTTCAACATAGTACTAGAAGTCCTAGCAAGAGCAATCAGACAACAAAAAGAAATAAAAGGTATTCAAATTGGCAAAGAAGAAGTCAAACTCTCTCTCTTCGCAGACGACATGATACTTTATGTGGAAAACCCTACATAAACTACAAAACACTCATGAAAGAAATTGAAGACACAAAAAGATGGAAAAATATGCCATGCTCATGTATCGGAAGAATAAACATTGTTAAAATGTCTATGCTACCCAGAGCAATCTATACCTTCAATGCCATCCCGATCAAAATTCCAATGACATTTTTCAAAGTGCTGGAACAAACAATCCTAAAATTTGTATGGAATCAGAAAAGACCCCGAATCACCAAGGAGATGTTGAAAAACAAAAACAAAGCTGGGGGCATCACGTTGTCCGATTTCAAGCTATGTTACAAAGCAGTGATCACCAAGACAGCATGGTACTGGCACAAAAACAGACATACAAACCAATGGAACAGAATAAAGAGCCCAGATATGGACCCTCAACTCTATGGTCAAATAACCTTCGACAAAGCAGGAAAAAATATGCAATGGAAAAAAGACAGTCTCTTCAATAAATGGTGCTGGGAAAATTGGACAGCCACATGCAGAAGAATGAAACTCGACCATTCTCTAACACCACACACAATGAAAAACTCAAAATGGATGAAAGACTTCAATGTGAGACAGGAATCCATCAAAATCCTAGAGGAGAACATAGGCAATAACCTCTTCGACATCAGCCACAGCAACTTCTTTCAAGATTAATCTCCAAAAGCTAGTGAAACAAAAGCAAAAATGAACTTTTGGGACTTCATCAAGATAAAAACTTCTGCACAGCAAAGGAAACAGTCAACAAAACAAAGAGGCAACCCACAGAAAGATATTTGCAAATGACACTACAGTTAAAGGGCTGGTATCCAAGATCTATAAACAACTTCTCAAACTCAACACCCAAAAAACAAATAATCAAGTCAAAAAATGGGCAGAAGACATGAACAGACACTTCTCTGAAGAAGACACACAAATGGCTAACAGACACATGAAAAAATGTTCATCATCATTAGCCATCAGGGAAATTCAAATCAAAATCACATTGAGATACCACCTTATACCAGTTAGAATGGCAAAAAATGACAGGGCTAGAAACAACAAATGTTGGAGAGGTTGTGGAGAAAGGGGAACCCTCTTGCACTGGTGGGAATGCAAGTTGGTACAGCTGCTTTGGAAAACAGTGTGGAGGTGCCTCAAAAAATTAAAGATAGAGCTACCGTATGACCCAGGAATTGCACTCCTGGGTATTTACCCCAAAGACACAGGTGTAGTGAAAACAAGGGCCATATGCACCCCATGTTCATAGCAGCAATGTCCACAATAGCCAAACTGTGGAAGGACCCAAGATGCCCTTCAACAGATGAATGGATAAAGAAGATGTGGTCCATATCTACAATGGAATATTACTCAGCCATCAGAAAGGATGAATACCCAACTTTTACATCCACATGGATGGGAGTGGAGGAGATTATGCTAAGTGAAATAAGTCAGGTAGAGAAAGTGAGTTATCATTTGTTGTCACTTATTTGTGGAACATAAGGAATAGCATGGAGGACATTAGGAGAAGGAAGGGAAAAATGAAGGGTGGAAATCAGAGGGAGAGATGAACCATGAGGGACTATGGACTCTGAGAAACAAACTGAGGGTTTTAGAGGGGAGTGGGGTGGGAGGATGGGTTAGCCCGGTGATGGGTATTAAGGAGGGCACATACTGCATGGAGCATTGGGTGTTATACAAAACAATGAATCATGTATCACCACATCAAAAACTAATGATGTATTGTATGGTGACTAACATAATAAAATAAAATTTAAAAAAATAAAATAAAATAAATGATTAGAATGGTCTATTTTTTTTAACTTTGCTTATTTCGCTGGAAAGGGGTACCACAAAACTCCTTAAACTGTCATGGAAGTGGAACTACCCCATTCTTTTTATTAGGTAATTGATTTTTTACTTAAGGTTTTTACTTCGAGATAATTTTAGATTCACATGCTGATGTAATAAATAATACAGAGAGGGCAGGTGGTAATTTCTCTGACATTGACTATCGCAACTTCTTTCTAGATACGTCTTCTGAGACAAGGGAAATAAAAGCAAAAATAAACTGTTGGGACTACATCAAAATAAAAATGTTTCTTCACAGTGAAGGAAACAGTCAATAAAACTAAAAGTCAAGCTCCTAAATGGGAGAAGATATTTGCAAATGACCTATCTGATAAAGGGTTAGTATCCAAAATATATAAAGAACTGATGCAACTCAACACCCAAAAGAGTCCAATTTAAAAATGAGCAGAAAACATGAAAATGCATTTCTGCAAAGAAGACATCCAGATGGCTAACAGACACGTGAAAAATGCTCAACATCACTCCTCAACAGGGAAGTGCAAATCAAAACTACAATCACCTCATACCTGTCAGAATGGCTAAAATCAAAAACACAAGAAATAACAAGTGTTGGCATGGATGTGGAGAAAAAAGAACTCTTGTGCACTGTTGGTGGGAATGCAAACTGGCACCGCCACTCTGGAAAATAGTATGGAGATTCCTCAAAACCTTAAAAATAGAACTACCCCGTGATCCAGTAATTTCACTACTGGTTATTTACTCAAAAAAGACAACATACTAATTCAAAGGGATACCTGCACCCTTATGTTTATTGCATCATTATTTACAATAGCCAAATTATGAAAGCAGCCTAAGTGTCCACTGATGGGTGAATGGATAAAGAAGAGGTGGTATATATATATACAATGGAATATCATTCATCCATAAAAAAGAATGAAATCTTGCCATTTGCAACAACATGGATGGATCTAAAGAGTATAATGCTAAGAAAAATAAGTCTGAGAAAGACAAATACCATATGATTTCATTCATACATGGAATTTAAGAAACAAAACAAATGAGCAAAGGAATAAAGTGTCAAACAAAGAAACAGACTCTTAACTATAGAGAACTAACTTATGTTTACCAGAAGAGAGGTGTGTGAGGGGATGGGTGAAATAGTTGATGGTAATTAAAGAGTACATTTTTCATGATGAACACTGAGTAATGTAAAGGATTGCTGAATCACTATATTGTACACCTGAAACTAATATACTGTATGTTAACTATACTGGAATTAAAATTAAAAACTTAATAAAAAATAATACAGAGAAATCCAGTGTACTCTATACCCAGTTTTCCCCCAATAATAATATCATGAACAACTATAGTACTGTATCAAAAGTAGTATATTGCCATTGACAAAGTCAAGATGCAGATCACTTCCATCACCACAAGGATCCCTTATGTTCCCTTTTTGTAGTCACATCCACCTCCCTAACAGCCCAAGGGACTTTATGGGTCACCAACAAGAAGACCAATATATCCATTATGGGAGTCCCAAAAGGAGAAGAGAGAGGAGGGGAAGGTGAGTAGGGAGCTTCTTTATGAAAATAATGGCAAAAAATTTCCCAAATTTGAGTAAAGACATGGATAAACAAATACAAGAAACTCAATGAACTTCAAGTAGGTTAAACCCAGAGACCCACACAGAGACACATTATAATCAAACTGTTGAACTACAAGACAATCTAAAAAGCACTAAGAGAAAAGTGACTCCTCACATACAAGGAATCCTCAATAAGATTATCAATGGATTTTTCAGCAGAAAGATTGCAGGACTCAAGGCAGCAGGATGACAAATTTAAAGTGCTGGAGGGAAAAACCTATCAACTGAGAATTTTATGTGTGGCAAAACTGTCCTTCCAAAATTAGGGAAAAATTAAGACATTCCCAGATAAACAAAAGCCAAGGGAGTTCATTAACAATAGACCTGCCCTACAAAAGATGATAAATGGAGCCTTTCAAATTGAAAAGAAAGGCCACTAGATTCAAACGTATGAAATTTAATTTAAAGCCATGTGAAAATATAAAGTTCTTCAGTAAAAGTAAATAGTAGGCAAATATAACAATATATACCATTGTTTGTGCATCAAAATTATCAAGAGAGTGAAAACATAACCCACAGAATGAGAAAAAATATTTTTAAATCATGTGTCTTATAAGGGTCTAGTATTCTGAATATATATAGAAGTCTTACAACACAACAACAAAAAGACAAACAACTGAATTTTAAAATAGGCAAAAAATCTGAATAGACATTTCTCCAAAGATAGTCAGATAACCAACAAGCACATGAAAAGGTGTTCAACATTATTAGTCATTAACAAAATGCAAATCCAAACTGTAATGAGATACCACTTCACAATTACTGGGATAACCATAACTTTTTTTAAAAAAGAAAATAACAGGTATTAGCAAGGATGCAAAATAAACAGGAACCCTCAAATACTACTGGTGGGAATGTAAAATGGATCAGCCACTTTGGAAAACAGTTTGGAAGTTCCTCAATAAATTAAATACAGAACTACCATATGACTCAGAAACTCCATTCTTCCATTGACAACAGGTCCAACATTTGAACAGATATGAAAACAAAACCTTGTACACAAATGTGTGAACAAGATTCTTTCCTCTGCCCCCTCCATTCTGCTGCTGAGCTTAGCAATTCAGTTTTTATTTCAGTTTTAGTTTTTTTTTTTCATTTATGAAATTTCCATTTGGTTCTTTTCTATATTTTCTGTCAAGTGAACTAATAAATAGGCCCCATCTTTGAGTTCAAAATCCAGTGAGGTGGAGATAAGGGAGCATTTGATTAAAATATACTTTCAAATGTGCAATGGCCTTGCAAAGAAGAGACACTTATATGAGAGATAAAGTAAGAAATTTTTTCAATGTCTTGCTGAAATCTAGATATATCATCCCTTTAGTTTTCTCTTAACCATAACTCTACCAGTTTAGTAACCCTTTTAATAAAGGTAATTAAATTAGTTTAACAGTATTTATTTCTATTGAATCAAGGGTACCCTTTGTATTTACTAATTTTTTGCCAAATGCTCAAAAACTTACCTCTTTATTAATATAACTATTGGAAGGTGATCAATACCAACATGCCTTTGGTCTGTAATTGAAAGGATTTATATTTGTCAACTCTCTGGAAAAAAGTGAATCGGAACAACATTTTTGAATCAGAGAAACATTTGTACATTTTCCTTCTTCTGATAACTCTCCTATTCATGTGATTTCTCAAAGATTAGCAACAGAGGTTCAATGACTACATCTGGAATTTGTTCCATTCCCCTTATATATAATACATCTGGCCTGCAAATTTAAAACATTGAAAGAAAATTAATACTTTCTCACTATCCTTCCCATTTATTGGCCCTCAGCTCACCCCTAACCACATTTTGTGCAATGGGTTCCAATAGGAAGGTATTTCTTTTTCTAATAAAGGTTGGGCACAAAATAGAGTTGATCATTTTCTTTCTTCCTGTCATCTGTTAATATTGTGTCTCTAGCAAATGGCTTCTATTGTCCTGGTTTTTATTCTAACATTTAACACACTTATCAAAGCCCTTTTGTCTGTCCTCAGCATTTTTTTGAGTCTCAGCATATTTTGTACTTAACCTTTCTAACCATATTCCTACAAAATATTTTGTATTTGTCCTTGATTGTATTTGCTTCTATATGTCCACATTTCTGAAGAAAAATATGAACTCATAAGAGATTTCCCAGTGCAACCACAGTTTTCTTTAGATGTCTCTGCTGTTCAAAACCTTTTTTAAAAATCTTTCTTGAGTCATTTTCTGTCTTAGAGTCTCTGTCTTCACATCTGGCCTGTGGAAATATCATTTTTAAAATCAAGAATACCTTTAAATATCCAAACCTTCATTCCTTTGGCTTTCTTCCCCCTTTCAGTGCTTTTTTAGGTATGTGCCAGTAAAGTACACAAGCACTTTTTCCTAGAGCAATGCGGCAAATGCCTACTCAAATAGAACACTTTCCTCTCAACTCATTCCTTTGGAGGGACAAAACATTCACATGGTAACCTATAGATGTATGGATGTGTACATATAATCCCTGTTCTCTCATTTATATGAATATAAATATCTAAAACAGATGATTCCATTTTCATGCCAACATGTTTTGCTATCAGTAAATATTTTACCTTAAGGTACTTATGCTGACATTAACCCACACTTGACTAAAAATGGATCATGTGAAGTTATAACAAAAAGGATCAGAGAGCAATTTTATTTTTTTATTATTATGTTCAATTAGCCAGCATATAGTACATCATTAGATTTTGAGAGAGATTTTAAAAGCATTTTACCAATGTAATCTTACCATAAGATATTATGAAAATACTAAAATATAACCCATCTCTCTCTCTCTGACTCTCTCTCTCTCTGTCTCTCTCTCTCTCACACACACACATTTATGTCTCCAGAAAAAAATATATGCACATAATGGCCTAGTGTTTTCTATCTCATACACTTTCCATTCTGAAATCCCACTTTATACAAAATAACACAACTCTGCTACCATAAGGCATATAAGAAAAATAAAATCTGGAGTAGCTGTTTTTAATAGGTATATATAATTATGAATATTATTATATCTATTAAAGAGTTAGGATGCATGTAAAAAGCACACATAATATCTCCAATACTTTTTTTTTTAGCTTGTGAAAGGAAGACTAGTTTTCTCTAATAATCTTGTATATATTAGGTGTACAATGTGATTTTTTAAGGTTGTACCACATGGTGATTTATTATAGATAAAAGTGACTTATGCACCATCACTACGTACTAGAGTACTCTGAATTTGACTATATATTTACCTTTTTTTAAAGATTTTATTTATTTATTTGATAGAGAGAGAAAGCATGAACAGGGAAGGGGCAGAGGGAGAAGCAGATTCCCCACTGAGCAGGGAGCCCAACGTAGGGCTCAATCCCAGGACCTGGGAACATGACCTGAGCCAAAGGCAGATGCTTTACTGACTGAGCCACCCAGGCACCCCAACTATATATTTACCTTTACCAGTGAGTTTTATACTTTCATGTGCTTTCATGTTGTTATTTAGTGACCCTTCATTTCAATTTAAAGAATTTCTTTCAGCATTTCTTGTAAACCAGCTCTAGTGGTAAAGAATCCCAGCTTTTGTTTGGGAATGTCTTTATCTCTCCATTTCTGAAGGACAGCTTTGCCAAATAGAGTATTCTTGGTTGGCAGGGTTTTTTTCTTTGAGCATTTTGAATATATCATCTTACTCTCTCCTGGCCTGCAAAGTTCCTATTGAGAAATCTGCTAATAGCCTTATAGGGGTTCCCTGGTATGTGATAAGTACCTTTTGCTGCTTTCAAAATTCTCTGTCTTTGACATTTGATAATTTGATTATAATGTGTCTCAGGGTAATCTTTGGGTTGATCTTGCTTGGGGTACTTTGAGCTTCATGTATCTGCAGTTCCATATCCCTCCTAAGATTTGGGAGGTTTTCAGCCATTATTTCTTTAAACTTTCTGTCCCTTTCCCTCTCTTCTCCTTCTGTACATATATACATTTTCTTGACAGGGTACCATAGGTCTTTGTGCTTTCTTCACTCTTTTTCCTTTTTGCTCTTTGTTCCTTTAACTGGTTATTTCAAATGACCTATCCTTGAGTTTTTGGATTTTTTCCTCTGCATGATTGAGTCCACTTTTGAAGCTCTCTATTGAATTTTTCAGTTCTTTCATTATATTCTTCAGCTCTAGGATTTCTGTTTTGGTTTTATATGGCTTCTATTTCTTTATTAAACTTCTCATATTGTTCATGCATTATTTTTCTGATTTTGTTTTGCTGTCTACCTGTGCTTTCTCTCATTTCATTGAGCTTATTTAAGAAAATTATTTTGAATTCTTTGTCATTATTCATAGATATCCATTTCTTTGGGGTTGGTTATTGCAGCTGTATTAGTTTCCTCTGGTGGCATCATGTTTATCTTATTCTTTGTGATCCATATTGCCTTTCATTAGTGTCTGTGCATATTAAGAAGCAAACACTTCTTCCAGACTTTATAGATTGTTTTGTCAAGCAAAGACCTTCCCCAGTCAGGTCTCCAGGCTGATGGTATTGTCTTTGGAATCACAGTCTACTGGGGTTGGAGCTGGGTCAAATGGCTGCTGTTGGGTCTGTAGTGGGGTCTGTGGTTGGCAGGCCTGTTACTAGGAGCTGTCAGGTGTGGATTCTGTTTGGTCCCTGGGGGTGGATGGGACTCACTTTAGGACCTTGGACCATAGGGCTGGCACTGGGACAAAGGTCTGCCGATGATAGGCCTTTTGCCAAGTGCATGGATGGGTGTGGTTTCTTCTTAATTCCTGGGATGGCTTTCAACATGGTGGGTCCTAGGTTAGGCAGAACTGGTGTCAGACTGCAATTGAGAGAGGCTATAACTGACTCCTTCCCCAATACTTTTGGATTATATAAAGTGAAAAGTAAAGATCCCTGCTCAGTTCATCCAATCTTTCATGTCAATGCTTCCTGAATTTTTCTTAATTTTATATATCCATGCATTTTAAATTGACCACAAAAACCAATGTAGTACCAGATCACAAACTGCCCATCCAGGGTAAAGGAAATCACTGTGGTTGCTGAGATAAGAAATGGCCTTACTTGAATTATTTGAATGTCCCTCTGCTTCCAAAATAGTGTCAATTCATTATTATCATCCTGAAATTGATGTTTTCAATATAAGCAAATTGTTGAACTCTCAGTTTGTTGCAGAACATTATATTTTATTAGGCTTATATTAAATTAGGAAATTTACCATGCTGCTCATTAGGAGCATAAAGATAACATCTTGAATTTCAAATTCCAAGCATATTACTGAAGATGCATCTTTTTGTGACAGAGGATTCATGGTGTAGAATTATTTGAAGAATTATATTTTATATGTGATTTTCAATAAAAGTGAAAACTATGAACCCATTGAAATTACTTACTTTTTCAAAAGTTTGCTGACTTATTGTCTAAAAGCTATTCCCTCTGCCAACTCCCTGCCCCAAAAATGACTTATACAGCAACACTTGGTTATTTTTATTCTATGATATAAAGCTTTTGAAACTCCATATAATATTAACCTTCACTGTTGACTTCAACTTATATCCACTTTCAAATCTACTGTTAAGGTAAGAGTAGAATTATATAATATAAATTTTAGTAGAAGCTATATTGGGTTTTGGTCAGATATAGATGAGATGTAGATGCCTCTCTGGACTAAAGTAGAGCAGATGAGATGATATCTTAATGGAATGGAGTGAAAAGAGGTTGGGGGAACCAAGGATGAGAAGAGCAAAAGAAGGCTTCAAACTTAATTTAAATTATGATTTTGCTTCAAATCCTTTCCATTGTAAATGGAATAAGCAGATGGAGTGGAGGAAGATAGCAACAAAACTTCCTTGGCTATAACCTATAGTTATAGTTAAGACTATAACTCAATTTTTACCTAGCATGTCATCTGGAGTTTGATAGTTTATCTGGTTTAAATGGCTCATTAAAAAAAAAAAGCAAAAAAAAAACCCAGACATTCTAATGAGTCTAGGAGGTTAAATTTTGATTAAAATGGTGTATTCACATCCAATACTAAAACACGCAATCAGCCATTTAGATGACCTAGTAAATTTTTTTTATAAAGTGGCACATTTACAATACCATATCATCTTTTATTACCCTGGTCTTAAGTTAACATCATAATGGGGCACTCAAGGTGTTGTTGAACTTTGCAAATAAATAATTTGCTTTTGAATCAATTACATATTCTACTACTATCAAGAGGCTGCCACCATACAATTGCACAGTGGTAAGACCTAAGATGGCTTTCAAATCTTACTTAGTTAAGAAACACCTGCCATCTAGGTGATTTTTTTTTTTTCTGGAAATCCTTTTACTGGTTAAGCCTAGGTTTTTCTTCTGCCTTTGTGTCTAACATACTCCATGCAACTTTTTTTTAATTTTCTTTCTTTTTTTATTCTTTTACATTCTGCACACTAACATACAGGGAAAAGAAAGTGCCTGAAACTGAAATATGGAGGAGTTCTTTACAATTATGTCCAGTTTTGTGCACTCCTCTCACTCACCTGTCAGTGAAAAATCACCAACCATTATGAAATAGGACAACTTAGGTCAAAAAAGAACCAAAAATAATCTCATAAAAAATATATCCAAGTACAAAAAGCATTGTCCTCTTGGAGTCTTCACATCCTTCTCTTCTGTGTACTTACATATAATTCATTGTTTCCACGGATAAATGCAACCCCATACTTACTCTTCAGCTGTCCATTTATATATTCTTCTGTCTGCTCCAAGGCTATATTCATGTAGACATTCAAGCAAGCCAGGACCCCTCAATAATCCACTCTAGAATTCAATTTTACCACAACCGGTTGTCTAATGATTTGCTTTAAGAAGTCACTGGGGTTTGCTTCCATAGACTTATTTTAACAATCCTGATCAAAAATTTGGGAGATAGGAAGCCTGAGTTCTAATCCTAGCTCTGCTACTTAATTTAGCTGTATGCCTTGGATAACTCATTTCACCTCTCAAGGCCCCAGGTTCCTCATCTGGTGGCTGGGATCCAAAACCCTGCTCCAACTTCCCCTTCCATGCAGCTTTTTGAGGGCTTCATTAAAATCCTGCTTTTTTATCATCCTCTTTTTTGCACATTTCCAAAAGATTTTAAATTACCTATAAATCTATCTTCCTTTCAAAATGAGGGCTCATTGAGGGTAAAGAATATATCTTGTTTAGCTTTCCAATTCTCATTGCCTAGCATTGTGCTAGATGCATGATGAATAAATAACTTCATTTGATCTCTGATTGCCTCTATTTCTTATTTGTTATTTCTCCTCTCTTTCCTCCACTTTCTATTAGTAAAAACTCTAAGAAATGTGCCACAGGAAGTCTCCTCAGAATTCACATCTTAAGAAAACACACTGTTTAGATTTCTAACCTCAGGCCTTAAAAATTCTGTTTTGTGAAAATAAAAGAAAAGCTTAACAAGAAATTTGAAGAAAAGCCTGCTGTGAAATTCGAATATGAATAGTGAAACTGGGTCAATATAATTTAGTAAGATGGCAAAATGAATTCCTCAAATGTAATCATACTTGAAAAGCAGTCTGCAATAGAGTGAGTTTTATAGTAAAATTGCAGAAAAAAAGAAAAATAATAAAAGCTTATTCAGGTAACTTTTACTTAGGGTCATCAGAGAAGGCCTAAGATTTACAGTGTTAAGAAGAAAAATAACAGGGGTGCCTGGGTGGCTCAGATGGTTAAGCCTCTGCCTTCAGCTCAGGTCATGATCCCAGGGTCCTGAGATCGAGTCTCACATCTGGCTCCCTGCTCAGCAGAGAGCCTGCTTCTCCCTCTGCCTCTGCACCTCCCCCTACTCATGCCCCCCCTCTCTCTCTCTGTATCTCTCTGTCTCAAATGAATAAAAAAAAAAAATCTTAAAAAAAAAAAGAAAAATAACAGGGAATTGAAGGAAGAAAATTAATAAATAGACTTATAGAGAAATTACTTATGATTTCTTTTAATTTTAAGTCCAGTGTAGTTAATATACAGTATTGTATTAGTTTCAGGTATATAATATAGTGATTCAACATTTCCATATATTACTCAGTGCTTATCAAGATAAGTGTACTCTTAATCCCCTTTACCTATTTCACCCATTGTATAATGTTTTAAAAACTTTCAAAATTGAAAAGAACTAATTACCAATATTTATTTGATTAAAATATTTCAATGTATGTTTAATCTTAAATTTAGTACATCAGAAATAGATGATGAAGTTTTCAAAGATCAGAGAGAATAGATAATTTCATCAAAATAGAGTCTTGAGCAAATGTCTACTGCTTGTTCTCCCTAAAAATCCAACTAAAATTACTGAAAAATACGAGAATTATCCATAACACCATGAAAGGAAAGAAAATATAAATGCAATCAGCAAACTAGAAATTCTGAGGAATTTTTGGAATCTGATTAACTGAGATACATATACACATAGCTTTAAATTGTTTATAAATCTATCTTTCTCTCAAAATGAGTGCTCATTGAAGATACAAAATATGTCTTATCTAGCTTTTCAATCTCATTACCTGGCACTGTGCTAGATGCATGATGAATAAATAATTTCACATTATCTCTGATTATCTCAATTTCCTGTTTGTTATTTCTCCTCTTCTCTCTTTCCTCCACTTTCCAATAGTAAAAACTCTAAGGCAATAAAGCTATGGCCTAAAATAAGTATGGTCTATTGCAGAATTGGGAACAGTTCTTTCCAAGAAAGCCTTAGATATACTCAAAGCTCAGAGTCAATACAAAGATCAGTAAAGAATCTGGAGCTGTCATCAGGGTAATTAATTAGTGAAGTACATTTGAAAGAGTTGGATTTTCTAGAATCCCCACCCCTGCCCTACATACAACATGCTGTAGGGCACAATGATATTTGTTCTCAGTATATACCCATGAAAATATTTTTTCTGATTACTAGTTATTTTTTTTTAATTTTTATTTAAGAAATATACATACATGTTTTTAAAAGGCAAAAGTACTACAAGTCTCATAATGAAAAATGGAAGCCCATAGCACTTCCTACACGCCAGAAGCAACTACACTCAACTCTTTTAATGGTTTTATTTTATCATTGTTATTTCTTGAATTTTTTTCATTTAAATATTAATTACTGACCTCTGACTTCAGAATATTCAGTAACACACACACTTCTAAAACTTCATCTTTCCAGTATGGATATATCATTATTTATTTGTTAAATCAGTATTCAAGCCTTAAATTATTAGGACTACATAAATATTTTTTTAAGTTGAATCAATCAGTGTGGCATAATATCACTTTCTTTCTTGTACCGCTATGCATTTTTTCTAGAATTAATAACTGCTTCAACTTTATTTGTTTAGTTTTCTTCATACCTATCACTAATTTGTCTCCAAAGTATCTAATAGGTGCGCCTGGGTGGCTCAGTTGGTTGAGCATCAGACTCTTGATTTCAGCTCACGTCATGATCTCATGGTCCTGAGATCCAGCCCTGCATCAGGCTCCATGCCTGATGAGAGAGTGATTATTGAAAGATATGAATTTATTGTTATCATGTTGCTTGTGAAGACCTTGTTTCTATAGTTTGTCTCTGTAAATTTCTGTTCTATATCACTCTTGGGGTCTTTCTCCTTCTATAGAACCTCCCTTAATATTTCTTGTGGGCCGGCTTAGTGGTCACATATTCTTTCAGTTTCTGCCAGTCTTGGAAGCTCTGCATCTCTCCATCCATTCTAAATGACAGCCTTGCCGGATAATGTAGTCTTGGCTGTGTGTTCTTCTCGTTTAGTACCCTGAATATGTCTTGCCAGCTCTTTCTGGTTTCCAGGTCTCTGTGGATAGGTCTGACGTTATTCTGATGTTCCTCCCTCTGTACGTAAGGAATCTCTTACTCCTAACTGCCCTTAAGATGGTTTCTTTGGATCTAAGATTTGCAAGTTTTACTATTACATACGGGGCCTTCGTCTGTTCTCCTTGATCTGGGGTGGGGGGGATCCTCTCTGCCTCTAGGACACGAATGTTTATTTCATTCCCCAGATTAGGGAAGTTCTCAGCTACAATTTGCTCAAATATATCTTCTAGTCTTCTCTCTCTCTCCACCCCCTCCGGGATCCCAATAATTCTGACATTGGAACGTTTCATGGTGTCACTTATTTCTCTGATTCTATTTTCATGGATTTTGAGTTGTTTTTCCCTGGCCTCCTCTTTTCCCTTCTTTTCTATCAGTTGGTCTCCTAGATCACTAATTCATTCTTCTACCTTGCTTACCCTAGCTGTTAGATTATCTAGATTAGATTGGATCTCATTGATAGCATTTTTAAGTTCTGCCAGTTCAGCTTTCATTTCTGCCCTTAGAGACTCTATGTTGCCATTAATCGATTTCTCCATTCTAGCTATTGTTTTCACAATTGCTACCCTGAATTCCATTTCCAACATCTTGGTTATATCTGTATCCATTTGTAAATCTGTGGCAGAAATCACAGTCTCTGAGTCTTTCCTATTTTGGGGGTTACATTCTGTTGAGGGATGGTTGAGGGAATATACAGAGTCCAAACTATTGACCACAACCCAAGCAAGACGCACCTGTTTTGTAGGGACCTTAGGGTTATTGGCCTCTTCTTCTTCCAGCCTGTGTTCTAGGGGAGCAGCTTGCCACACTGTTACTCAAGCAACCCTGTTTGGGAAGAGTTGCCTTGCCCCCTATGGGGGGGGATGGGCTCGGTGAAAACCGGTTTTGGGGGGCTTTTGTTCTCTGCGGCTTTCCCTGGTGGATTTCTGCTTCTCTTCCAAGAGTCAGAGCAGAAGTGACCATTTCCAGCGGTGCCTGGGTGGCTCTGTCATTAAGCCTCTGCCTTCAGCTCAGGTCATGGTCCCAGGGTTCTGGGATCAACCCCCACTTCAGGCTCCCTGCTTGGCAGGAAGTCTGCTTCTCCCTCCCCCACTTCCCCTGCTTGTGTTACCTCTCTCGCTGTGTCTCTCTCTGTCAAATAAATAAATAAAATCTTAAAAAAAAAAAAAAAAGAATTGACCATTTCCAAACCTCTATCTCAGAACAGAATGATTGCAGTCTGTTCTTCAGTGAGCTCTCTGGACCACACTGTCTCCATTTTCGTCTGTGCTGCTAAAACCACCATGTCCTGGGTTGTGTGCCCCACAGCAGCACTCCCAGCCCTCGCTTCCACGTTCAGGCACATCTCTGCCATTTGTGCTTCTAAAATCACCTGCTGCCCTTAGTTCCTACGTGCACCCCCACAGCTCCAGGTTTCAGTCTGGGGGGCTGCCCTAAAGTCTTTTCCCCACTGCTACTGGTCTGCAAGTCTGTACCCGGTCTCCAGTGTGGAAGGTTTTTGTGCTCCAGTGGTGCAGGATCCCGGAGGCTCCCTCCGCCTTCTGTTTATCTTCCGATATCTGCCCACAGAATCACGGCTCCCCACTTCATACCTTGAAACCAACTGCTGGGGATATTGTTTGTAGAGATCCAGATATATCTTCTTACATCTCAGGCTGATTTCGTGGGTGTTCACAGCTGTCTGGTAGATATCCAGCTCAATTCAGGGGACTGGTTGAAATAGGGTCCCCTACTCCTCTGCCATCTTTGCCCCCTCCTCCTACTATGGTTATTTTGTAAAAAAATTTAAAAATCTAACTTCAGTGGACAATTGTCATTTACATTTGCCCCCATTATTCACCATGAGTTATCCAGGATTATATCTGGTAATACTTACATTACTTTAAAATGCACAGAAAAATGTTCCTGATAATATTGGTTTCCCTTGTGGTCTGAATTTACCTTTCCAGAGCTTGAAATATATCTAGAAATATAATGTGATCATATCTGAGAAATATTTCATGTTTGGTTATCATCTTTCATACTCTATAAACAATTTTGAATTTATCCAGACAAATCAAAAATTTAGGATCAGATATGGTCTTATCATCAATGTGATAAAATGCATTATTGGTCTTTGGTCAAAATAAGTTTATATGGAACCCCCAAGAATCATTCAGAGGTTTAACTTGACAGAAGTCTTGTGATTTTTATGAGTATCCAGCATCAGAGTCACTTCAGAAACATTCTCTTACACTAGAATTTATTTGACCACTTCTTTTGAGACAAAAAACAATGAAGATATCAGTGCATATGTTTTTTAAAAAGTTATATTTAATATAACTTACCACTAAATGTTTATGTTTTATTTTTTAATAAACTTCACTGGTATAGACTTTATATCCAATAAAAATGTTCACAATTAAGTATATATTTTGATGAGCTTTAACAAATGAATATACCCTTGAAACTACTACTATAATCCAAATATAGAACATTTCCTTCACCCCCAAAAAGTTCCTTTGGGCTCTTTCCCAGTAAATCCCTGTCCCCAGCCTTACACATTGACCACCTGTTCTGGTTTTCCAGGAACTATTCTGGGTTTAGTGCTGAAATTCCTGTATTGCAGGAAATATCTCAGGACTAAATAAAGTAGGATGGTGAAACACTGATCTGCTTTCTATCATTATAGATTAGTATTGCTTGTTTTAGGGTTTCATATAGATGGAATCATACGGAGGGAATGAAGATGGCAAGAGAGTAGGGGACCCACATTTCATCTCATCCCTTGAATTCAGCTAGATATTGATCAAATCATTCTGAACACCTGTGAATTCAAACTGAGATCTAAGAAAAGAATTGTTGCAATTCTACAAATAGAATTTTTGCAAGGTAGGAGGTGTGGAGATGTGAATCTAAGGGGATATATCGGAAGATAAACCACAGGAGAATGAAGTCTCTGTATGTCAGCTACCAGAAAATGTTATAGCAGTGGATGGCAAAATAGGAACTCTTAGAAGTCTGCTCCTGTGAGGGATGTCCCTGCCTGAAAGGTGGCGAGGTGGTAAAGCAGGGCAGAAACCTAGGTGGGACAGTGTGGTCTCAGGATCCCCATGGCCACAGAATGAATGGGGATGCCTGAGCACAGCAGAGTTTCCAAACATTGGAGCAGGGAATCCAGTTGAGCCCCGGAGTGGCCTCTCAGCTAGGTGTTGCCATAAACCATGAACCACGGCAGGATCAGGCAACTGCTC
The DNA here is from genome assembly GCF_004348235.1 of Phoca vitulina. NCBI lineage: Eukaryota > Metazoa > Chordata > Mammalia > Carnivora > Phocidae > Phoca > Phoca vitulina. Next base: position 1,579,733 of record NW_022589765.1, read on the forward strand.
TCCAAGCAGGGGCCCAGCAAGAGACAACCACTGTGAGATCTGGCTCCTTCCCCTGGGAAGAGTGGTGCAGGTGCACACATGATCAGGCAACAACTCCCTGAGCAGGGGCTCAGAGAGAAGCAGGGCTGAGGTGAGACACCCCTCCATCCCCTGGGAGGATTGGTGCAGGTGTGCACTGCAAGAGTCTTCAGAGTTTGGTGCACGTGAAAGGGATTGACTGCCTTTCCCTGAGGGTGCACTAAAGAATGGGGACCATGATTGTTCAGCTCTGGGGTTGGAAATCGGGGCATCACCATTTTTTACATTTTTTTTCCATCTTCTAAAGTCGTGTGAAAAGCCTTCAGGGAACAAAAGCCACATAGAGCAACCTGAAGCACCTTACACTGAGCCCGGCCCCCTGGCAAGGGGTGGTGCAACTCTGCCCAGGCAAAGACACCAGAGAATCAGTGCAACAGGCCCCTACCCCAGAAGATGAGCAGGATCCTCAGGCAAATACTAAATTTATAGATCACTCAGAACTGAAAAACTCCTGCACTAGGGGAAAATAGTATATAGAATTAGAGATTTTTTCACATGAGTCTTTAGTCCTTAAGTTTAAAATTTTCTTTTTTCATTTTTTCCTTCTCAACTAGTCTCTTATTTGATCAACTCTGTTTTTACGTCTTTTTTTAATTTTAATTTTTACATTTACATTTTATACACACACACACACACACACACACACTTCATTTTGGCTTCCTTTCACTTTTTACATTCTTTACAATTTTGGGATTTAGTGTATTCTAACAAACACACCAAAATACACCAAGGACCAAGTGGATCACCCTGTTTTGTCCTCCTGTGAGATTATATTCTCTCTTTACCCCCCCTTTTTTTTTCTTTTTCTTTTCTTTTTTGGTTTCTGACCTCTTTGGATTTCTCTACTGTGTATTTCACTTGAGTTGTGGTTGATTTTTTTAAATTTTGTTTTCTTGTTCATCTATTCTTCCCTGGGAAAAATGATTAGATGGAGGAATTCACAACAAAAGAAAGAACCAGAGATAAAGCTTTCAGCCACAGATCTAATCAATATAGATATAAGCAAAATGTCAGAGGTGGAATTCAGGATAATGATTATAATGTTACTAGCTGAGCTTGAAAAAGGCGTAAAAGACACTAGAGAATCTCTTAGTGCAGAAATAAAATCTAATCAGGCCTAAATTAAAAATACTTTAACTGAGATGCAGTCTAAAATGGATGCCCTAACAGCTAGAATGAGGCAAAAGAGGGAGTCAGTGACATAGAAGACAAGATGATGGAAAGGAAGGAAGCTGAGGAAAAGAGAAACACAACAAATGGACCATGAGGGGAGGCTTCAAGAAATCAGCAATACCATAAAATGAAACAATATTAGATTTATTTGGGTCCCAGAAGAAGAAGAAAGAGAGGGACAAAAAGTATATTTGAGCAAATCATAGCTGAGAACTTCCCTAATCTGGGGAAGGAAATAGGCATTCAAGTCCAGGAGGTAGAGAGAACCCCCCCAAAATCAATAAAAATAGACCAACACCCCACCATGTAATAGTGAAGCTTGCAAATTTCAGAGATAAAGAGAAAATCCCGGAAGCAGCTCGAGACAAGAACTTCTTAACCTACAAGGGTAGGAACATTACACTGGCAGCAGACCTATCCACAGAGACCTGGTAGGCCAGAAAGGGTTGGCATGATATTCTATTCAGGGTGCTAAATGAGAAAAATATACAGCCAAAAATACTTTTCCAGCAAGGCTGTCATTCAAAATAGAAAATAGAAGGAGAGGTAAAAAGCTTCCAGGACAAACAGAAACTGAAAGAATTTGTGATCACTAAACCAGCCCTGCAAGAAATATTGAAGGGGGATCCTTTAAGCAAAGAGAGAGTCCCAAAATAACATAGACCAGAAAGGAACAGAGACAATATACAGAAACACTGACTTTACAGGTAATACAATGGCACTAAATTCATATCTTTCAATAGCTACTCTAAATATATATGGGCTAAATGCTCCAATCAAAAGACTCAATGTATGAGACTGGACAAAAAAACAAGACCCACCAGTATGTTGGCAATAGACTCATTTTAGACCCAAATACACCTCCAGATTGAAAGTGAGGGGGTGGAGAAACATTTATCATGCTAATGGACATCAAAGAAAGCTGGGGTAGCAATCCTTGTATCAGAAAAATTAGATTTTAAATCAAAGACTTATAAGGGATGAGGAAGGACATTATATCATAATTAAAGTGTCTATCCAACAAGAAGATCAAATAATCGTAAATATTTATGCACCTAACTTGGGAGCAGCCAATTATATAAACCAATTAATAACAAAAGTAAAGAAAGTCATTTATAATAACACAATAATCGTAAGGGACATTAACATTCTACTCACTGCAATGGACAGATCATGTAAGTAGAAGATCAACAAGGAAACAAGGGCTTTGAATGACACGCTGGACCAGAGTGACTTCACAGATACATTCAGAGCATTCCATCCTGAAACAACAGAATACACATTCTTCTCAAGTGCACATGGAACATTCTCCAGAGTAGATCACATATTGGGTCAAAAATCAGGTTTCAACTGGTACCAAAAGATGGGAATCATTCCTGCATATTTTCAGACCACAATGCTTTCAAAATTGAACTCAATCACAAGAGGAAATTTGGAAAGAACTCAGATATGGAAGTTAAAGAGCATCCTACTAAAGAATGAATGAGTCAACAAGGAAATTAAAGAAGAATTTTTAAAATTCATGGAAACAAATGAAAATGAAAATACAACTGTTCAAAACCTTTCAGATGTAGCAAAGGAGGTCCTGAGAGGGAAGTATATAGCAATACAAGCCTTTCTCAAGAAACAAGAAAGGTTTCAAATACACAAGCTAACCTTACACCTAAAAGAGTTGGAGAAATAACAGAAAATAAAGCCTAAATCCAGCAGAAGAAGAGAATTAATAAAAATTAGAGCAGAAATCAATGAAATAGAAACAAAAAGAATAGCAGAACATATCAACAAAACTAGGAGCTGGTTCTTTGAAAAAATTAATAAGATCAATAAGCCCCTAGCCAGACTTGTCAAAAAGAAAAAAAAAAAGGAACCAAGTTAATAAAATCATGAATGAAAGGGAAGCAATCACAACCAATACCAAGGAAATACAATTTTAAGAACATATTATGAGCAACTATATGACAACATTAGGCAATCTGGAAGAAATGGATGCATTTCTGGAAACTTATAAACTACCAAAACTGAAACAGGAAAAAAATAGGAAACCTGAACAGAACCATAACCAACAGGAAATTGAAGCAGTAATCAAAAATCTCCCAAAAAACAGGAGTCCAGGGCCAGATGGCTTCTCAGGGGGTATTCTACCAAATATTTAAGTAAGAAATAATACTTTTCTACTAAAGCTGTTTCAAAAAATAGAAATGGAAGGAAAACTTCCAAACTCATTCTATGAGGCCAGCATTACCTTGATCCCCAAACCAAAGACCCCATCAAAGAGGAGAATTACAGACCAATTTTCCTGATGAACATGGATGTCAAATTACTCACCAAGATACTAGCCAATAGGATCCAACAGTACATTAAAAGAATTATTCACCACGACCAAGTGGGATTATCCCTGGTCTACAACGGTGGTACAACATTCACAAATCAATGTGATACATCACATTAATAAAAGGATAGACAAGAACCATATGATCCTCTCAATTTAGTACTTTAACTAGCAAGGCTGTCATTCAGAATGGCAAGAGAGATCAAGAGCTTCCAGGACAAACAGAAACTAAAAGAATTTGTGATCACTAAACCAACCCCGCAAGAAATATTGAAGGGGATCCTGTAAGCGAACAGAGCCCAAAAGTACCATAGACATGAAAAAAAAAAAGAGAGAGGGAGAGAGACAATCTATAGAAACAGGGAATTTACAGATAATACAATGGCACTAAATTCATATCTTTCAACAGTTACTCTGAATGTAAATGGGCTAAATGTTCCAATCAAAAGACACAGGGTATCAGATTGGATAAAAAAGCAAGACCAGGGGTGCCTGGATGGCTCAGTCGTTAAGCATCTGCTTTTCACTTAGGTCATGATCCCAGGGTCCTAGGATCAAGCCCCACGTTGGGCTCTCTGCTCAGCAGGTAGCCTGCTTCTCCCTCTCCCTCTGCCTGCTGCTCCCTCTGCTTGTGCTCTCTCTCTCTTAAATAAATAAAATATTTTTTTAAAAAGGAAGACCCATCCATATGCTGTCTATAAGAGACTCATTGTAGACCCAAGGACACCTCCAGATTGAAACTGGAGGGAGGTAGAGAACCATTTATCATGCTAATGGACATCAAAAGAAAGCTTGGGTAGCAATTCTTACATCAGACAAATTAGATTTTAAACCAAAGACTATAGTAAGCATTAAAGAGGGACACTATGTCATATTTAAAGAGTATCCAACAAGGTCTAACAATTATAAATATTTATGCTCCTAACCTAGGAGCAGTCAAATACACAAACCAATTAATAACCAAATTAAAGAAACACATTGATAATACTACAATAACAGTAGGGGACTTTAACACCCCACTCACAGCAACGGACAGATCATTTAAGCAGAAGATCAACAAGGAAACAAGGGCTTTGAAAGACACTGCAGACCAGATTGACTTCACATATATATAGAAAGAGCATTCCATCCTAAAGCAACAGAATACACATTCTTCTCAAGTGCACATGGAACATTCTCCAGAATAGATCACATACTGGGCCAGGAATCAGGTCTCAACCAGTAACAAAATATTGGGATTATTCCCTGCATATTTTCAGACCACAGTGTTTTGAAACTTGAACTCAACCACAAAAGAAAATTTGGAAGGAACTCAAATCCTTGGAGGTTAGGGAGCATCCTACTAAAGAATGAATGGGTCAACCAGGAAATTAAAGAAGAATCTAAAAAATTCATGGAAACAAATGAAAATGAAAACACAACTGTTCAAAATCTTTGGGATACAGCAAAGGTGGCCCTAAGAGGGAAGTACATAGCAATATAGGCCTTTCCCAAAAAAATTAGAAAGGTCTCAAATACACAAACTAACCTTGCACCTAAAGAAGCTGGAGAAAGAACAGCAAATAAAGCCTAAACCCAGCAGGAGAAAAGAAATAATAAAGATCAGAGCAGAAATCAATGAAATAGAAACCAAAAGAACAGTAGAACAGATCAATGAAACTAGAAGCTGGTTCTTTGAAAGAATTAACAAGATTGATAAACCCCTAGCCAGACTTATCAAAAAGAAAAGTGATAGGACCCAAATAAATAAAATCATGAATGAAAGAGGAGAGATCACAACCAGCACCAAGGAAACACAAACATTTATAAGAACTATTATGAGCAATTATATGCCAACAAATTAGGCAATCTGGAAGAAATGGATGCATTCCTAGAGACATATAAACTACCAAAACTGAAACAAGAATAGAAAACCTGAACAGACCCATAACCAACAAAAAAAAATTGAATCAGTAATCAAAAACCTCCCAATAAACAAGAGTCCAGGGCCGGATGGCTTCACAGGGGAATTCTACCAAACATTTAAAGAAGAATTAATACCTGTTCTTCTGAAACTGTTCCAAAAAATAGAAATGGAAGGAAAACTTTCAAACCAGTCTATGAGGCCAGCATTACCTTGATCCCAAAATCAGATAAAGACCCCACCAAAAAGGAGAATTACAGACCAATATACGTGATGAACATGGGTGCCAAAATTCTCACCTAGATGCTAGCTAATAAGATCCAACAGTACATTAGAAGGATTATTCATCATAAACAAGTGGGATTTATTCCTGGGCTTCAAGGATGGTTCACATTCACAAATCCATCAACGTGATACATCACATTAATAAAATAAAGGACAAGAACCATATGATCCTCTCAATTGATCCAGAAAAAGCATTTGCCAAATACAGCATTCTTTCTTGATTAAAACTCTCCACAGTGTATGGACATAAGGAACATACCTCAATATCATATATGAAAAGCCCACAGCAAATATCATTCTCTCTCTCTCTTTTTTTAAAAGATTTTATTTATTTGTCAGAGAGAGAGAGTAAAGAAGGGGGAGCAGCAGGCAGAGAGAGAAGCAGGATCCCTGCTGAGCAAGGAGCCCAATGCCGGACTTGATCCCAGAACCCTGAGATCATGACCTGAGCCAAAAGCAGATGCATAGCCGACTGAGCCACCCAGGCATCCCAGCAAATATCATTCTCAACAGGAAAAACTGAGAGCTTTTCTGCTAAGGTCAAGAACATGACAGGGATGCCCACTCTCACCACTGTTGTTCAACACAGTACCAGAAGTCCTAGCCTCAGCAAGCAGACAACAAAAAGAAATAAAAGGCATTCAAATTGGCGAAGAAGAAGTCAAACCTTTACTCTTCACAGATGACACGATACTTTATGTGGAAAACCCAAAAGACTCCAACCCAAAATTGCTAGAACTCATACAGGAATTCAGCAATGTGGCAGGATATAAAATCAAGTCACAGAAATGAGTTGTATTTCTATACACTAACAATGAGACAGAAGAAAGAGAAATTAAGGAATCAATCCCCTTTACCACTGCACCAAAAACCATAAGATACCTAGGAATAAATCTAACCAAAGAGATAAAAGATCTGTACTCTGAAAACCATAGAACACTTCTAAAAGAAATTGAAGAGCACACAAAGAAATGGAAAAACTTTCCATGCTCATGGATTAGAAGAAAAAATATTGTTACAATGTCTCTGCTACCCAGAGCAATCTACACATTTAATGCAATCCCTATCAAAATACCATTGATATTTTTCACAAAGCTGGAACAAATAATCTTAAAATTTGTGTCGAACCAGAAAGACCCTGAAGAGCCAGAGGAATGTTGAAAAAGAAAACGAAAGCTGCTGGCATCACAATTTCGGACTTCAAGCTATAATAAAAAGTTATAATATAAAGCTGTGATCATCAAGACAGTATGGTACTGGCACAAAAACAGACACATAGATCAATGTAAAAGAACTGAGAATCCAGAAAAGGACCTTCAACTCCATGGTCAACTAATCTTTGACAAAGCAGGAACGAGTATCCAGTGGAAAAAAGATAGTCTCTTCAACAAATGGTGTTGGGAAAATTGGACAGCCACATGCAGAAGAATGAAATTGGACTATTTTATTACACCATACACAAAGATAAACTCAAAATGGATGAAAGACCTAAAATGTGAGACAGGAATCCATCAAAATCCTAGAGGAGAACACAGGTTGCTACCTCTTTGACCTTGGCTATAGCAACTTCTTACTAGACACGTCTCCAAAGGCAAGGGAAATAAAAGCAAAAATGAACTATTGAGACTTCATCAAGATAAAAATCTTTTGCACAACAAAAGAAACAGTCAACAAAACTAAAAGGCAACCTATGGAATGGGAGAAGATATTTGCAAATGACATATCAGATAAAGGGCTGATATCCAAGCTCTATAAAGAACTTATCAAACTCAACACCCCAAAAAACAAAAAATCCAGTGAAAAAATGGGCAGAAGACATGAACAGACATTTCTCCAAAGAAGACATCCAGATGGCCAACAGACACATGAAAAAAGGCTCAACATCACTTGGCATCAGGGAAATACAAATCAAAACCACAATGAGATACCATCTCACATCAGTCAGAATGGTTAAAATTAACAAGTCAGCAAACAAATGTTGGTGAGGATGTGGAGAAAGGGGAACCCTCTTACACTGTTGGTGGGAATGTCAACTGGTATAGCCACTCTGGAAAACAGTATGGAGGTTCCTCAAGAGGTTAAAAATAGAGCTATCCTACAACCTAGCAATTGCACTACTAGGTATTTACCCCAAAGACACAAATATATTGATCCGAAGGGGCACCTGCACTCCAATGTTTATAGCAACAATATCCACAATAGCCAAACTATGGAAAGAGTCCAGATGTCCAACGACAGATGAATGGATAAAGATGTGGATGCAATGGAATATTACTCATCCATCAGAAAGGATGAATACTTACCATTTACATTGACATGGATGGAATTGGAGGGTATTATGCTGAGCAAAATAAGTATATCAGAGAAAGACAATTATCATATGGTTTCATTCATATGTGGAACATAAGAAACAGTGCAGAAGATCATAAGGGAAGGGAGGTAAAACTGAATGGGAAGATATCAGAGAGGGAGAAAATCCATGAGAAACTCTTAAATATAGGAAATAACCTGAGGGTTACTGGAGAGGGTGTGGGTGTTGGGACAGGGTAATTGGGTGATGGGCATTAAGGAGGGCACATGATGTGATGAGCACTGGGTGTAATGTGTAACTGATGAATTATTGAACTCTACATCTGAAATTAATGATGTACTATATGTTGGCTAATCGAATTTAAATAAAAAAAATAAATGGAATCACACAATAACGTACTCTTAAAATCTTCGAATAATAATTTTAAGATTCATCCACATTGTTGCATAAAATAGTAATTTATTTCTCTTTAATACTGAATAATATTATATTCTCTGGATATATAACAATTTTTTTATCCATTTACCTGTTAATGGATGTTTGGGTGGTTCTCACGTTTTAGCTATTATAAATAATGCTGTTATGAATATTCATACATAGGTCTTTTTGTGGACATATGTTTTCATTTCTCTTAAATACAATACCTTAGCAAATACCTAACAGTAGTAATGCTGGGTCAGAAAATAAGTATATGTCTAAATTTATAGGAAACTGGAAAACTATTTTCCAAAGTAGTTGTACCATTTTACATTCCTACAAGCATTATATGAGTGTTCCAATTGTTCCACATCCTTGCTATAACTTTATCAGTGTTTTTAATTTTTGCTATTAAAGTGGTTATGTAGTAAAATCTCATGATTATAATTTACATTTCCCTGATAATTAATGATGTGGAGAACTTTTCATGTACTTATTTGCCATACAAATACATCTTTCGTATGCCTGATAAACATCACAAACAGCACATATAAATCCAAATATTTGATGCCCCCCTATAAACTTTGAAGTCATCTTTGATTCTCTCTTACATCCCACAGGAAGTCTAATAATAGATTAACTTTGCCCTCTATTTTAGTATACTTATAAACGAAGTCTTCTCATACTCAATACTATAAATGAAATACCCTGCTCCAACCCACCATCATCTCTTATCTGGACTAATGCAATAGCTTCTTAACTAGTCTCTCTGCTTCCACTCTTGTTCATTCATCACTTTATTCTCCTCACAGCAGCCAAAGTGACGGTTATAAAATATATGTCAGATCATGAGTTCAACACCCAATGAATCCTGATGGCCCCTGGTCTATAAAAATAATCTATATAAGGCTATATGATCTTACCCCTCTGCTACCATTCTGACTTCATGTCCTACTATCTCTCCTTTTATTTCATTCCAGCCACAATGACTTCCTGGTTATCCCTTAAACATGCCAGTCATGCACCTGCTTCAGGACATCTGCACTGGTTTTTCCTCTGCCTAACATCTTTCCCCCTAGACATTCATGTGGCTTGTTTGCTCACTTCTTCAGATGTCAGCTCAAATGCCTTCTTAACATAGAGATAATTTTTATATATAAAATTTGTATATAAAATCACTCCCCTGTCACTCTTTATTCCTTTTTCCCTGTTCTATTTTTCTTCATACTACTTATCTCCACTTGGCCATTATAGATTTATTTTTTAATCTATTGTCTGCCTTCTCTATAAAATTTACACTTCAAGAGTATTTCAATTTCTCATATTGGTATCCTAGTGCCTAAACTGTGCTTGGTATGATAATAAAATTCAATAAACCTGTTGAATGAATAATTGTAAACTATTTCTCCACATCCACCAAATCCACCTCCTGGATTCTATATTAAATTCTTCATATGGCGGAATCATACCTCATTCTTTTCATAGTACCTTGTATGAAGTACGTACTAAGCACTCAAAGATCCTTGTTGATGGGTTTCTGCATATTGGAAATGCTGCCCAATTAGCCTAGTTAAGATTAAAATTAGCCAGGAAGTGTTGATGCCTAACATTATTTTGAATTGATATTATAAGAATAACTAATACATTTGATAAATGGTAAAATAAATGATTTTTTTAGGTTCAACTAATACTTATTGCCCTTGCTACATAGAAATAATTTTCAATGTTTTTGTATAGCATTTGATATTGACTAAATTGATTTTCAGAGATTAAGTAACTCTCCCAAAATCATAGATCTAGGACATTACACAACTAGAATTCTAATTCCTTAGCTCATGGTTCCAAATTTTGTACTTCTCCCTTTCATTGTTTCTCCTCCAGTCAAATGCTTCCTAATTATTGCTTCCATCCTCCCCGATCTTTCATTCTCTAATCTATGCCACATCCTGAGAAGTGTGCCATTAGTCACACTTTAGCTGATCTCTTCACCTTCAACAAAATGCAACCCTTTGTTGGTTTATTGTTACACTAACCTAAGTCAAGGGTAAATGACCACTACTGCTTAGTGCAGTAATCTCATATAACAAAATTGACATCCTGTTAACAGAAGTCTCTGGCTACCTAATGAAATAAGAAATTACTGTGAGAATTTTAAATACTGGGGCCAGACCAGACAAGGATTATGATGTGTTTAGGCATTTTTGAAAGCCTCTGGCACACATCCCCCTGGCAGCTGTTGATGTGCCTACTCAAGAGTAAGCTATGAGTATATATATACATACATGTTAATACACTACTCTTACCCCAGAGAGTGTGAAATGAGAATTTCTTTTTGCTTACTCTTACTTAGCACTCCTCTGACAGCTATATTTTCTATGTTAACTTAGGGGACACTGGAAATATATGTCAGGGGTGAAAATTAGTATAAAAATTACTATTTTTCTTGATTTTCATCTGTAAATGGTATGAGGTGAATTAAATACATAAACTTTAAACCACATAATTTTTACTTATTCATGTCATCTGGATATGTATTAAACTTTTATCAAATAGCTTCTATGTACAATGTACTATGTTAAACACTGTGAGAAACCCCTGCATATTACACAATTCCAGCTCTCAGAGATTCATGTATTCTGCTGGAGAATACAAAAATGTTCAAGAGAATTTGCAGGGAAGTAAACAGTATGGGCATTTCCAGTTTCAAGTTTAGTCCACACATTCAACAATAAGCACCAAAGATGTGCAAGGCATTATGCTGGGAACTAGGTATTAAATGATGAACATACCTATCACAATCCCTATGTCATGGTATACAAAGAATAGTAAGGAAAATACAGACATAAAGGAAATAATTATCTACAAAATGAAATTTTTCAACTGTGAATAAGTGTTATGAAAATAAGGCAATAAGAGGATTTTACATAGAAAGCTCAGGGAAGACTTCATTGATAGGAAGATAATTGAGCTATTATCTGAAGAGTGAATAGGAATTAACCAAGTAAAAAAGGGAGAGAATAATGTCCCAGGCCCTCCGGCAAGAGGGAGCAAGAAAGACACTGAAAAAAGACCTGTATGGCAAGAGAAGATAAGGCATGTACATGATGAATCTAGAGAGGTAGATGAAGCCAGACTATGATATAAAGACTTCTGGGACATGGTATAAAGTTTCAAAATTAAAATAGTATTTTCATGATGGAATAAAAACTCTTTAAAAATTCTACCCTATGGTTATTCCTAATGCTAGAGTCTTATTTATTTATACATTAATTATATTTGTATATTACTCCTATTTATAGCTAACTTGGTTAATCATGTAAATTACTATTTAACAAATATTGTATTATATTTTAATATTAATTTAAATATAATTTATATAAAATAAGTGTAATTAAATATTATATTAAACTACTACTTAACAAAAATACACAACAGATGAGAAAATTTAGCCTTTCATATGCCTCTCTAAACTGTATACCAAAAGAAAAAAGGTGTACATTTGCAAAGATTTAGAGATCATGAGATAAATTCAAATTGGGAATTAAATATGAAAATCATTCTGGAAATAAACTCCATGATTTTAACATGTTGAGATCATTTGTGCTTCTGGGGAAAGGCCTGAGGAAAATGTGATCAAATACCAGCTACGTTAAATTTTCTTAAGTCATCAGACTGCTCTGACTTTTAAAGAAATGAAAGAGATGCAAATTCCTTCCTAAGATACACACTTTTGCTATTCTCCATTTAGAGTTAAAAATTTCCACTGTATTTAAGGTTTCACCAAGTGTATTTTAACAATCTGGATAATGCAACAAATACATGTTGTTCTAAATGCTATCTTCATCACTAAGATGTGATTTTATATCTTTGAAAATTGGACATTCAAGGTAAATCAAATTCATGGTACATACTTAAAGGCCTGCTTCAACCCAGACATAGCTGTATATTTTTTCCATTATATTCATGGTAAATACAGTACCACAGATATTTAACAGAAAAAATAGACCACATAAGCCATGCCCTTCTTAATGCACATCTATAACACGGAACTATGTAGGTGAAATATCCCTACCAGAAATTATAGCCTTAAGGGAGAATATTGTGCTTCTTGATTCCTAGACTAACTAGAGAACAAGAAAGCAAGGGTAAGCACAAGGGTCTCTTCCTAATTAAACAGTACAATGCCTTTATTAATATGTACTTAATCCAGGACAAATAGTATCTACTTTCCAAATTTAATAAAATATTAGAAGTATTTTTTTCTTATTTTTTTATTTTTTAATATGGAAAGCTTCACAGTTTGCATGTCATTCTTGCACAGGGGCCATGCTAATACCTGTATTATTCCAATTGTAGTATATGTGCTGCCGAAGTGAACACAAAAGTACATTTATAAAAATCAAATTTCACTAACACAAGAAGCATTTCAATATGATATTTTTAAAGGAATTCTTGAATAATGGCTATCACATTCCTCAGGCTTTTTTTTTTTTCCTTCTCCATGTACATCATCCTCAAGAAGCTTGTGAGATTTTGGAAACCAAAAATCAAAGAGCTTTAATTTTATCAATTCCACATTTTTAGTTTAACAAGTACATCTCCGTTCAATGTTCTTGAAACCGTTCTCAGTAATCAAAACTTGAAAGCTAATCTGAATTTGTAGCTTCGCTCACTGTAGTTATAATACTTTATTTTTTTTTCAGTGCAATGGTCAAATTCAGGGCAATTCCTTCCCATAACTAAAATGGAGGCTACTATTGAATATGAGCTATATTACTGATTTAATATATATTATTGCTATTGTTATCACTATTACATACAACATTTTGAATTTTCTCTTAAGCAACTTTTCACATGCTATGACTTCTAAAATATTAGTTCATTAATGTCATGATAACTTGAAAATATCTCGTATTAGTCAGTTTGGGCTGCTGTAACAAAATACCATAGACTGAGTAGCTTATAAAAAATAGAAATATATTTCTCACATTTCTAGAAGCTCACAGTCTGATATCATTTTGTAGCATGGTCAGGTTCTGTTGAGAGCCCTCTTCTGAGATGCAGACTGCTGAATCTCCTTGTTTCCACATGGTGGAAAATGAGAGAACTCTCTAAGATCTTTTTTATAAGGGCACTAATCTCATTTATGAGGGCTTTTATCTTCATGACCTAATCACCTCCCAAAGGTCCCACCTCCTAATACCATCACAATGGGGGTTAGAGTTTCAACAAATGAATATTGAGGGGACACAAACATTCAGTCCATAGCAATCTCCAAAGCAGCAAGTGATTTAATTTACAATGATTTTTATGAAATTAGAATAGAATGTGTTTTCTGACATCAGAATTTACAAAATGTCCCCTGTATAAGATTTATTACATTTATAAACTAAATTTACTAAAATTCTAAGAAGCTAGACTCCATTGTAGTTCAAGTATGTTTTATTTCCAGCATTTATTTTGTTTATCACTGAAATCTGTGTGCATGTTTTAAGACTTTTGGCATATTTGAGTACCATGGAGAAATCATATCTTGTATTTCATTATTCAGTATTCTTGTATCATCAATGAATCCAAACTTCTGGAAAGCCTTATGTTCACATGATGTTAGTGTTGACATCATTCAAATAATATAAATTTAGTACATGCATTAAAACAAACAACATCTTTAGAAGAAAAAGCTACAATATAGTCATTTGTTGTCTGAAGAAAGCTATAAGCAGTAACACTAAAAGACAAATAAAATGATAGGAGTAGAAAATTAGATATGAGTTTATGATGTGATAAAAATAATAGAAAAGTAAATACTCCCCCTGACAATTTAACATAAAGAGTCTGTTCAAGAGAGACTATGGCATAGTTTCATCAAACAATAAATGATGTATTCAGTACTCTAAAATGTGGGGAGAACTCTGATAGTGTTTACTTGAAAAAATAATTCTCTGGACAATTAAATCAGTCTTTAGTATCACAAGTATTAAAACACATTGATAATGAGAAATGGTGGATTTCTGAAGTTGTCAAAATTTTTAAATGCATAATTCATGGAGCTTTGCTGTGATGCAACCCTTTATGATATAGCATTTGTCTGAATTTGGATACATTTTGTAACCCCGTCTAAGAATAGTTACCAGACTTATCAGCAAGAAAAAGTCCTTATTCATTAATTGCTTTTCTGTAGCCAAAATATTTGAAGTAATGGAGGTATTAGCAAACAAAGACTCATAGGTGTCCTCTATTAAACTAATTTCAAAAAGTTGGATTGTATTTTATAGACTCCTTCCATTAATAATTTTGTCAGGGATATCTAATCTATAAATTTACCTAAATCTTAACAAAGATATTTATATTATTATGCTATACATTGGGTAATAGAAGTTCTCAACTATATATTACAGTATAGGTGTTATTGGCACAACTTGGGATGGTGTGCATTCAATAGTCACATATTATAGTCAATATATCAATATAAATATACTAATATGTTACATTCTATATATATGGGTTACCAGTCATTAAAACATAGATTACACTAAAGTTAACAATATTATAATGGTTGCAACTATTCTTTTACCACTTCTACATTCTTTATTTCATTTAATTCATACAATGACTCTATTTGGTAATTATGAGTATTCCATTTTCCAAATGAGGAATTTGAGGCTTAGCAAGGCTAAGTTCTCTATAGTCACACAACTAATTAGTGTCATAGCAAGAATTTGAAAGAGAGCCAATCTGACCAACAGAGTGGCTTTTGATGTAAAAACTAAATACAAATAATCTATTTTAACCTTTCATAATCATCATGATATAAATCATCCTTAGGCAATAGATATATATGTATGTCACATATCAGGGTTTTAACTAGCCCTATATTCTTCTGGGTTTGTGATCTATGACTTTCAGAGGGACTCCAGGTTTGATTTTTTTTTTTTATTTCTTGAAAAGA
Source organism: Phoca vitulina (assembly GCF_004348235.1). Taxonomy (NCBI): domain Eukaryota; kingdom Metazoa; phylum Chordata; class Mammalia; order Carnivora; family Phocidae; genus Phoca; species Phoca vitulina. The sequence goes on from NW_022589765.1 coordinate 1,595,178, forward strand.
AAGTCATCATCTCTGATTTTTCTTAATATTTTTTTAAAGTTTCCATTTACTTTGATATTTTTAAAAATATATTTCACATATAACGTTGCATAAATTTAAGGTGTACAAATGTTGATTTCATACATTTACATATTGTAATATGATTGCCCTTGTAATGATAATCAGCACCTCTCTCATTTTGGAAAAAGAAGTCTATGGGGAGGAGAGTAAGATGGCGGCAGAGTAGGAGGACTCTAGGCTCACACACAGGGGAATGCACAAGGAAAACATTTCCCAAAGCCATTGGCTTGGAAAACGAGAGGGGATGAATTTCATGAGTTCCTACAACCAGTAGGACTTAAAGCCTAGAGTTTTAAAGGTCAGAGGGTTTGGCTGGGATAGAGCCTGGAGGGCACTGCACTGCTCCTGGAGAGAAGGCTCGCAGACAACCCTGGGGCAGACAGCCTGGAAACAGTGATCTGAGAAGAATGCTTGGGGCACACAGGGAGTAGATTGTTTGTTCTTCTCAGAGGCAGTGTTCACCTGAGAAGCCTCTCTGGGAACAAAGGCGCCTGCTCTGCCACCACTTCCTTCCTCCGCCCATCAGCATAAACACAGAGCCACCTGTGGGAAGTAGCACAGCACTGACACGGGCTGCCTAACTTGCTTACACCAGGCCTCACCCCGTGCCCTTGGTCAGGACTGCCCTTCTCAGTCAAGCTTGCCTCAATCCAAGCACAGTGGGCTCCGGCCCCTCGAAGACCAGCACAAACCCCTGCCCACACACGTTTCCTGACCAGAGAGTTCTGCAGGGCCTCGGTTCTGATGGAGTTGGTGTCAGGTCTCATTTCAAGAACAGACCAGACCAGAGTACACCAGAGAGATAAAAGAGTTAAAAGAGAATCAGAGAGGAAGAATGCAATAAACAAGGTTCAGAACATGTTTGATGGAAGGAACTGCAGGATGGAAGAAGCAGAGGAATGAATTAGTGACCTAGAGGATAAAATAATGGAAAACAATGAAGCTGAATGCAAGAGGGACAGAAGGATTATGCAACAGTACAGTAGACTTAGGGAACTCAGTGACTCCATCAAACATAATAACATTTGTGTTATAGGAGTCCCAGAAGATGAAAGAGTAAGGGGGTGGCAAGTTTATTTGAAGTAATAATAGCTGAAAACTTCCCCAATCTGGGGAAGGAAATGGGCATCCACATCCAGGAGGCAGAGAACTCCCATCAAAATCAACAAAAGCAGGTCAACACCAAGACATACTGTAATTAAATTTGCAAAATATAGACACAAAGTAAAAGAACTTGAAAGCAAGACAAAAGAAGCCCTTAAGCTACAAGGGAAGACCCATAAGACTAGCTGCAGATTTCTCAACAGAAACTTAGATAGCCAGAGGAGAGTGGCTTGAATATTCAATGTCCCAAATGGAAAAAATCTGCAGCCAAGAATACTCTATCCAGCTAGGCAATCATTCAGAATAGAAAGACAGATAAAGAGTTTCTCCTAGACAAACAAAAACTAAAGATGTTCATGACCACAAAACCATCCCTGCAAGAAATACTAAACGGGACTCTCTGAGTTCAAAGGAGAGAACAAAGGAGACAAAACATGAAAGAATCAGAGAAAATCTACAGAAATAAGTAAAAACAAGTAATAAAATGACAATAAATACATATCGATCAGTAATTACTTTGAATGTAAATGGACTAAACCCTACAATCAAAAGATACAGGGTGTCAGAATGGATTGAAAAAAAAAAAAACCATCTATATGCTCCCTACAAGAGACCCATTTTAGCCCTAAAGACACCTACAGATAGAAAGTGAGGGGATGTAGAAATATTTATCATGCTAATGGGTGTCAAAAGAAAACCAGAGCAGTAATACTTGTAACAGACAAAATGACTTTAAACAAAAACTATCAAAAGAGACAAAGAAGCATTATACAATTTTAAAGGGGACAATCCAAAAGAAGACATAACAATTGTAAATACTGGAGCACCAAACATGGGAGCACTCAAATATAAAAAAATTAAAAACAAACATAAAAGAAATACTGATAATAAGACAATAATATTAAGGGACTTTAACCTCCCACTTTCATCAATGGACAGATCATCTAAACAGAAAATCAACAAGGAAATACATATTCTCTACAAGTGCACATGGAGCATTCAACAGAATAGATCACATATTAGATCACAAAACAGGCCTCAACAAATACAAAAAGACTGAAATCATAACACAACACTATGAAACTTGAAGTCAACCACAAGCAAAAATTTGGAGAGACCACAAAAACATGGAGGCTAAAGAACATGCTACTAGAAGGAGGAGGAAGATGGCGGAGGAGTAGGAGACCTAAATTACATCTGGTCCCAGGAATTCAGCTAGATAGGGATCAAACCATTCTGAACACCTACGAACTTAACAGGAGATCAAAGAAAAGAATAGCAGCAACTCTCTGAACAGAAAAGCGACCACTTTCTGGAAGGTAGGACGTGCGGAGAAGTGAATCAGAGGCGATATACGGGAAGATAGACTGCGAGGGGAGGAAGCCTCCATCAGCCGGCTACCAGCAAGTGATAGAGCAGCTGAGAACAAAACTGGAAATTTTGGAAGTCTGCTCCACTGAGGGACGTCGCTGCAGCCGCTAAGTGGGGGATGGAACCCTTGCTGGGACAGTGTGGTCTCAGGACCCTCAGGGTCACAGGAAGACCAGGAGTGCCTGAGTGCGGCAGAGCTCTCAGGTATCAGAGCAGGGAAGCTGGCTGCAAAGACGGAGCTGAGGAGTGGGCTCTCAGCTCGGGGTTGCCATAAACCATGATCCACGGCACAGTCGGGCCACTGCTCTTCCAGCAGGGACCCAACAAGTGGCAGGTCCAGGGAGACTCCCCTTCCTCCCCCAGGAGGAGTGGTTTGGGAGTGCAGCTCAGGAATCTGCTGGGTTTGGAGGCTCCAAACGGGGTTGTGTGCCAGAGATAGAAATGCTCGGTCACAGGTCGGGTGATCACGGAGTGCAGCCGGAGACCAGGGAGACAGGAGTGATTGATTGCTTTGCTCTGGGGCTCACTGAGGAGTGGGGCCCTGAGGTCTCGGCTCCTCTGGGGCAGAGATTGGGAGGCCCCCATTTTCACTCTCGTCCTCCAAAGCTCTATGGAAAGGTTGCAGGGAACAAAAGCTACGGAGAGCAAATCTGAGCAGATTACTTAGCCCGGCCCCCGGCAAAGGTGGTGCAATTCCACCTCGGGCAAATACATTTGAGAATCACTGCAACAGGCCCCTCCCCCAGAAGATCAGCAAGAACAGCCAGCCAAGACCAAGTTTACCGATCAATGAGAACGGCAGAATGCCAACACTAGGGGAATACAGCACATAGAATTCATGTTTTTTTTCCCCCTGATTCTTTAGTCTTTCAAAGTTAATTTTTTTAATTTTCTTTTTTTCTTTTTCTTTGAATTTTTCTTTTTCCCTTTTTCAACCAACATCTTATCAATCCCTTTTTTAAAAATCTTTTTTATTTTTCATTTTTAGAGTCATATTCTATCCCTTCATAGTAGTTAACCTTATTTTTGGTATATATATATAAGTTGTTCTCTCTTTAAAATTTTGGGATACAGTTTCTTCTAACAGACCAAAATATACCCTAAATCTCTAGTGTATGGCTTTCTTCTAGTCTCCTGCCTGATCACATTCTCTCCCTTTTTTTTAAATTTCTCTTGTTTCTTTTTTCAACAAATGTCTTATCTTATCAATTCCTTTTATAAAATCTTTTATACTTTTCATCTTTACAGTCATATTCCATCCCTTCATTGTATTTACCCTTATTTTAGTTCATATATAAGCTTTTCTTTCTTTAAAATTATTGGAGGCAGTTTCTTCTAACAGACCAATATATTCCCAAAATCTAGTGTGTGGCACTGATCTATTCACCAGCCTGATCATATTTGATCATATTCTTTTTTTTTATTTTTTTATTTTTCTTTTTTATTCTTTTTTCTCTCTTTCCCTTTCTTTCCTCCTGGTTTCAGGTTTCTTCTGATTTGTTTAGTGTATATTTTTCTGGGGTCATTGTTACGCTGTTAGCATTTTGTTCTCTCATTCATCTATTCTCCTCTGGAAAAAATGACAAGACAGAAAAAATCACCTCAAAAAAAAGAACAAGAGGCAGTACCGACTGCCAGGGACCTAATCAATATGGACATTAGTAAGATGTTGGAACTAGAGTTCAGAATGATGATTATAAAGATACTAGCTGGGCTTGACAAAAGCATGGAACATATTAGAGAAACCCTTTCTGGAGAAATAAAAGAACTAAAATCTAACAAAGTCGAAATCAAAAAGGCTATTAATGAGGTGCAATCAAAAATGGAGGCTCTAACTGCTAGGATAAATGAGGCAGAAGAGGGAAGTAGTGATATAGAAGACCAAATGATGGAAAGTAAAGAAGCTGAGAAAAAGAGAGATAAACAACTACTGGATCACGAAGGCAGAATTTGAGAGATAAGTGATACCATAAGATGAAACAATATTAGAATAATTGGGATCCCAGAAGAAGAAAGAGAGAGAGGGGCAGAAGGTATACTGGAGCAAATTATAGCAGAGAACTTCCCTAATTTGGGGAAGGAAACAGGCATCAAAATCCAGGAGGCACAGAGAACCCCCCTCAAAATCAATAAAAATAGGTCAACACCCTGACGTCTAATAGTAAAACTTACGAGTCTCAGAGACAAAGAGAAAATCCTGAGCAGCTCGGGAGAAGAGATCTGTAACCTAGAATGGTAGAAACATTAGATTGGCAACAGACCTATCCACAGAGACCTGGCAGGCCAGCAAGGACTGGCATGAGATATTCAGAGCACTAAACGAGAAAAATATGCAGCCAAGAATACTATATCCAGCTAGGCTGCCATTGAAAATAGAAGGATAAAAAGCTTCCAGGACAAACAAAAACTAAAAGAATTTGCAAACACGAAACCAGGCCTACAAGAAATATTGAAAGGGGTCCTCTAAGCAAAGAGAGAGCCTAAAAGTAACATAGACCAGAAAGGAACACAGACAATATACAGTAAGAGTCACCTTATAGGCAATACAATGGCACTAAATTCATATCTTTCAATAGTTACCCTGAATGTAAATGGGCTAAAATACCCAATCAAAAGACAGAGGGTATCAGACTGTATAAAAAAACAAGACCTATTGATATGTTGTCTGCAGGAGACTCATTTTAGACCCAAAGACACCTCCAGATTGAAAGTGAGGGGGTGGAAAACCATTTACCATGCTAATGGACACCAAAAAAAGGTGGGGTGGCAATCCTTTTATCAGACAAATTAGATTTTAAACCAAAGACTATAATAAGAGATGAGGAACGACACTATAGCATACTTAAAGGGTCTATCCAACAAGAAGATCTAACAATTGTAAATATCTATGCCCCTAACATGGGAGCAGCCAGTTAATAACAAAAGCAAAGAAACACAGTGACAATAATACAGTAATAGTAGGGGACTTTAACACCCCCCTCACTGAAATGGACAGATCATCTAAGCAAAAGATCAACAAGGAAATAAAGACTTTAAATGACACACTGAACCAAATGGACTTTACAGAGATATTCAGAACATTCCATCCCAAAGCAACAGAATACACATTATTCTCTAGTGCCCATGGAACATTCTCCAGAATAGATCACATCCTAGGTCACAAATCAGGTCTCAACCATCACCAAAAGATTGGGATCATTTCCTGCATATTTTCAGACCACAGTGCGTTGAAACTAGAACTCAGTCACAAGAGGAAAGTCAGAAAGAACTCAAATACATGGAGGCTAAAGAGCATCCTACTGAAGAATGAATGGGTCAACCAGGAAATTAAAGAAGAATCTAAAAAATTCATGGAAACAAATGAAAATGAAAACACAACTGTTCAAAATCTTTGAGATGCAGCAAAGGCAATCCTATGAGGAAAGTATATAGCAATACCTTTCTCAAGAAACAAGAAAGGTCACAAATACACAACCTACCCTACACCTGAAGGAGCTGGAGAAAGAACAGCAAATAAAGCCTAAACCCAGCAGGAGAAAAGAAATAATAAAGATCAGAGCAGAAATCAATGAAATAGAAACAAAAAGAACAGTAGAACAGATCAATGAAACTAGGAGCTGGTTCTTTGAAAGAATTAACAAGATTGATAAACCCATGCCAGACTTATCAAAAAGAAAAGAGAAATGACCCAAATAAGTAAAATCATGAATGAAAGAGGAGAGATCACAACCAACACCAAAGAAATACAAACAATCATAAGAACATATTATGAGCAACTATATGCCAACAAATTAGATAATCTGGAAGAAATGGATGCATTCCTAGAGATGTATAAACTACCACACTGAATCAGGAAGAAATAGAAAACCTAAACTGACCTATAACCACTAAGAAAATTTTAAAAATCTCCCAACAAACAAAAGCCCAGGGCCAGATGCGGTATA
>NW_022589765.1:1601756-1649103 GCF_004348235.1 Phoca vitulina
TGGGGTGGGAGGGATGGAGTGACTGGGTGATGGACACTGGGGAGGGTATGTGCTCTGGTAAGCGCTGTGAATTGTGCATGACTGTTGAATCTCAGATCTGTACCTCTGAAACAAATAATGCAATATATGTTAAGAAAGAAAAAAAAAAAAGAAGAAGAATGTAGCAGGAGGGGAAGAATGAAGGGGGGGAAATCGGAGGGGTAGACGAACCATGAGAGATGATGGACTCTGAAAAACAAACTGAGGGTTCTAGAGGGGAGGGGGTTGGGGGGATGGGTTAGCCTGGTGATGGGTATTGGGGAGGGCACGTTCTGCATGGAGCACTGGGTGTTATGCACAAACAATGAATCATGGAACACTATATCTAAAACTAATGATGTAAAGTATGGGGATTAACATAACAATAAAAAAATTTAAAAAAATTAAAAAAATAAACTAATGAGTTCAATCAAAAAATAAAAAAAATAAAATAAAAGCCATCTATGAAAAACCCACAGCAAATATCATTCTCAATGGGGAAAAACTGAGAGCTTTCCCCCTAAGGTCAGGAAACAGCAGGGATGTCCACTAGCACCACTGATATTCAACATAGTACTAGAAGTCCTAGCCACAGCAATCAGACAACAAAAAGAAATAAAAGGCATCTGAATTGGCAATGAAGAAGTCAAATTCTCACTCTTTGCAGATGATATGATACTTTACGTGGAAAACCCAAAAGACTCCACCCCAAAACTGCTAGAACTCATACAGGAATTCAGTCAAGTGGCAGGATATAAAATCAGTGCATAGAAATCAGTGGCATTCCTATGCAACAACAAGACAGAAGAAAGAGAAATTAAGGAGTCAATCCCATTTACAACTGCGCCCAAAACCATAAGATACCTAGGAATAAATCTAACCAAAGAGGCAAAGGATCTGTACTCAGAAAACTATAAAATACTCATGAAAGAAATTGAGGAAGACACAAAGAAATGGAAAAATGTTCCATGCTCATGGATTGGAAGAACAAATATTGTGAAGATGTCAATGCTACCTAGAGCAATCTACACATTTAATGCAATCCCTATCAAAATACCATCAACTTTTTTCAAAGAAATGGAACAAAGAATCCTAAAATTTGTATGGAACCAGAAAACACCCCGAATAACCAGAGGAATGTTGAAAAAGAAAAGCAAAGCTGGTGGCATCACAATTCCAGATTTCAAGCTCTATTACAAAGCTGTAATCAAGACAGTATGGTACTGGCACAAAAACAGACACATAGATCAATGGAACAGAATAGAGAGCCCAGAAATGGACCCTCAACTCTATGGTCAAGTAATCTTCGACAAAGCAGGAAAGAATGTCCAGTGGAAAAAAGTCTCTTCAACAAATGGTGTTGGGAAAATTGGACAGCCACATGCAGAAGAATGAAACTGGACCATTTCCTTACACCACACACAAAAATAGACTCAAAATGGATGAAAGACCTAAAGGTGAGACAGGAGTCCATCAAAATCCTAAAGGAGAACACAGGCAGCAACCTCTTCGACCTCAGCCGCAGCAACTTCTTCCTAGAAACATCACCAAAGGCAAGGGAAGCAAGGGCAAAAATGAACTATTGGGACTTCATCAAGATAAAAAGCTTTTGCACAGCAAAAGAAACAGTCAACAAAACCAAAAGACAACCGACAGAATGGGAGAAGATATTTGCAAATGACATATCAGATAAAGGGCTAGTATCCAAGATCTATAAAGAACTTATCAAACTCAACACCCAAAGAACAAATGATGCAATCAAGAAATGGGCAGAAGACATGAACAGACATTTTCCCAAAGAAGACATCCAAATGGCCAACAGACACATGAAAAAGTGCTCAGCATCACTTGGCATCAGGGAAATCCAAATCAAAACCTCAATGAGATACCACCTCACACCAGTCAGAATGGCTAAAATTAACAAGTCAGGAAATGACAGATGTTGGCGGGGATGAGGAGAAAGGGGAACCCTCCTACACTGTTGGTGGGAATGGAAGTTGGTGCAGCCACTCTGGAAAACAGTATGGAGGTTCCTCAAAATTTGAAAATGAAGCTACCATACCACCTAGCAATTGCACTACTGGGTATTTACCCCAAAGAGACAAATGTAGGGATCTGAAGGGGTACATGTACCCCAATGTTTATAGCAGCAATGTCCACAATAGCCAAACTATGGAAAGAGCCAAGATGTCCATCGACAGATGAATGGATAAAGAAGAGGTGGTATATATATACAATGGACTATTATGCAGCCATCAAAAGGAATGAAATCTTGCCATTTGCAATGACGTGGATGGAACTGGAGAGTATTATGCTGAGCGAAATAAGTCAATTAGAGAAAGACATGTATCATATGACCTCACTGATATGAGGAATTCTTAGTCTCAGGAAACAAACTGAGGGTGCTGGAGTGGGGGGGGGTGGGAGGCATGGGGTGGCTGGGTGATAGACACTGGGGAGGGTATGTGCTATGGTGAGTGCTGTGAATTGTGTAAGCCTGATGAATCGCAGACCTATACCTCTGAAGCAAATAATACATTATAGGTTAAAAAAAGAAGATAGTAGGAAGGGAAAAATGAAGGGGAGGAAACTGGAGGGGGAGACATACCAAGAGAGACTATGGACTCTGAGAAACAAACTGAGGGTTCTAGAGGGGAGGGGGTGTGGGGGATGGGTTAGCCTGGTGATGGGTATTAAAGATGGTACTTATTGAATGGAGCACTGGGTGTTATACGCAAACCATGAATCATGGAACACTACATCAAAAACTAATGATGTATGGTGATTAACATAACATAATAAAATTAAAAAAAGCAAAAAAAAAAAAAAACATGCTACTAAGCAACTAGTGGGTCACCCAAGACATCAAAGAGGAAATTTAAAAATATATGGAAACAAATGAAAATGATAACACAACGGTCCAACACCTCTGGGAAGCAGTAAAGTGGTCCTAATAGGGAAGTACATAGCAATACAGACCTACTTAAAGATGCAAGAAAAATCTCAAGCAACCTAAATGTACACCTAAAGGAGCTAGAAAAAGAACAACAAAAAAAGCCTAAACACTCAGAAGGAAGGAAATAAGATTAGAACAGAAAGAAATGATATAGAAACTAAAACAATAGAACAGATCAACAAAACCAGGAGCTGGTTCTTTGAAAAAAATCTATATAATTGATAAGCCTCTAGCCATACTTATCAAAAAGAAAATAGGTCTCAAATAAGTAAAATCACAAATGACAGAGGAAAAATTACAACCAACACCACAGTAATACAAATAATTGTAAGATAATATTTTGAAAAATATATGCCAACAAATTGAACAACCTGGAATAAATTGATAAATTCCTACAAACATATAAACTACCAAAACCGAAACAGGAAGAAATAGAAAACTTGACCAGACACTAACCAGCAAAAGAATTTGATCAGTAATCAAAAACCTCCCAACAAACAAAAGTCCAGGGCCAGATGGCTTCCCAGGGGAATTCTACCAAACATTTAAAGAAGAATTAATAGCCATTCCAAAAATTAGAAATGGTAGGAAAACTTCCAAATTCATTAAATGAGTCCAGCATTACCCTGATACCAAAACCAAAGATTCCACTAAAAAAGAGGACTATGGGCTAATATCCCTGATGAACATGGGTGCAAAAATTCTCAATAAAATACTAGCATACTGACTCCAACAATACATTAAAAAACTGATTCACCATGATCAAGTGGGATTTATTCCTGAGTTGCAAGGGTGGTTAAATATTCATGAAACAATTAATTTGATACACTACATTAATAAAAGAAAGGATAAGAACCATATGATCATTTCAATAGATGCAAAAAAAGCACTTGACAAAGTACAACATCCATTTATGATAAAAACCCTTAACAAAGTAGGGATAGAGGGAACATACCTCAACATCATAAAGGCCATGTATGAAAAACCCACAGGTAATATCATCCTCAGTGGGGAAAACCTGAGAGCTTCTCCTCTATGGTCAGGAACAAGAGAGGGATGTCCAATCTCACCACTGTTATTTAACACAGTACTAGAAATCCTAGCCACAGCTATCAGACAACAGGAAGAAATAAAATACATCTAAATTGGACCAGAAGAAGTAAAATTTTCACTATTCGCAGATGACATGATATTCTATATAGAAAACACCAAGGTCTCCACCAAAAAGCTGCTAGAACTGATAAACAAATCCAGTAAAGTTGAAGGACACAAAACCAACATACAGAAATCCGTTGCATTTCTATACACCAATAATGAAGCAGCAGAAAGAGAAATCAAGGAATTGATCTACTTACAAATGCACTAAGAACAATAAGATACCTAGGAATAAAACTACTCAAAGAGGTGAAAGACCTGTACCCTGAAAACTATAAAACAATGATGAAAGAAATTAAAGATGACACAAAGAAGTGGAAAGACATTCCATGCTCATGGATTGGAAGAACAAATATTATTAAAATGTCTATACTACCCAAAGCAATATGTACATTTAATGCAATCCCTATCAAAATACCACCAGCATTTTTCACAGAGGTAGAGCATACAATCCCAAAATGTGTATGGAACTTCAAAGACCCTGAATAGCCAAAGCAACCTTGAAAATGAAAAGCAAAGCCGGGGGCATCACAATTCCAGACTTCAAGTTATATTACGAAGCTTTTTTGACCAAGACAGTATGGTACTGGCACAAAAACAGGTACATAGATCAACAGAACAGAATAGAAAACCCAGAAATGAACCCACAACTTATGGTCAATTAATCTTCAACAAAGAAGGAAAGAATATCCAATGGGAAAAAGACAGTTTCTTCAACAAATGGTGTTGGAAAAACTGGACAGCAACATGCAAAAGAATGAAACTGGACCACTTTCTTACACCATACACAAAAATAAATTCAAAATGGATTAAAGACTTTAATGTGAGACATGAAACCATAAAAATCCTAGAGGAGAATAAAGATAGTAACCTCTTTGACATTATCCATAGCAACTTGTTACTAGATATGTCTCCTGAGGCAAGGGATACAAAAGCAAAAATAAATTATTGGAACTTAATAAAAATAAAAATCTTCTGCACAGCAAAGGAAATAATCAAGAAAACTAAAGGCAACTTTCAGAATGGGAGAACATATTTGCAAATGACATATCTGATAACGGCTTAGTATCCAAACTCTATAACCTATAAAACTCAACACCCATATATTGAATAATCTAATTAAAAATGGGCAGAGGACATGAATAGACATATTTCCAAAGACAACATACAGATGGCCAACAGACACATGAAAAAATGCTCAATGTCACTGATTATTAGGGAAATGCAAATCAAAACTACAATGAGATATCACCTCACACCTGTCAGAATGGCTAAAATCAACAACGCAAGAATCAATAGGTGTTGGCAAGGATGTTGAGATGGGGGAGCCCCCTGCACTGTTCGTGGGAATGCAAACTGGTGCAGCCACTCTGGAAAACATTATGGAGGTTCCTCGGAAAGTTAAAAATAGAACTACTCTAGGATTCAGCAATTGCACTGCGAGATATTTACCCAAAGAATTAAAAAATACTTATTCAAAGGGATACATGCACCCTGATGTTTATAGCAATATTATCTACAATTGCCAAATTATGGAAACAGCCCAAGTGTCCATTGACTGCTGAACTGGATAAAGATGAAGTGGGATATATATATACAATGGAATATTAGCCATAAAAGAATGAAATATTGCCATTTGTAATGATATGGATGGAGCTATAGAGTATTATGCTAAGCAAAATGTCAGTCAAAGAAACAGAAATATCATATGATTTCACTTATGTGGAATTTAAGAAACAAAGCAAATGAGCAAAGGGAAAGAGAGAGCAACAAACCAAGAAACAGACTCTTAACTATAGAGAACAAACTGATGTTTACCAGAGGAGAGGTGGGTGGGGGGATGAGTTAAATAGGTGATGGGGATTAAGGAGTGCACCTATTGTGATGATCACCAGGTGTTTATGGAAGTGTTGAATCACTATAGTGTATACCTGAAACTAATATTACACTGTATGTTAACTAACAGGAATTTAAATAAAACCTTAAAATATTAAAGAAGTTTATGGGTTAGTTTATGAGAGGACCTAGCATTTGAATACAGAAATGTGCAGCATAATTGTTTGACATAAATTCAGTTTCCTTTTGGATGAGATTTTCTGCTTTGAACCTTTTTTCTCTTTTTTTCTCACCCTTGGCACTACTGACATTTTGCACTGGGTAATTCTCTGTTCTGTGGGGATGTCCTGTGCATTTTAGGATGTTTAGCATCATGCTTGGCCTCTGTTCAGTAAATGCTAGTAGCACCTTCCTTCCCCAGTCATGACAACTAAAAATTCCTCCAGAAACTGCCAAAAGAAATATCCCTTCTGGGACAAAAGCACTTTCTGCTGAAAGCCACAGGTTTAAAATAACACAACTAGAGAAAAAGAGAGCAGATAATCATTCTTCAGTGCAGCTTTATTCTGCTCAGAAAAAAAGGCAAAACCATGGACATTGCTTTTCTGAGCAACTTGAGGATTACAGTTGCCCATTGAATGAAGAATTTTGAATACATAATTATATGCATAGTTTACTTTCATTAATTTTTCATTGAAATTCAATGTATTTGATTAAATAAGTATCATATAAACAATAAAACCATGAAAAATATGAGGAAATCACCGTGTATTTGCTGCTTTAAAGTGATTACTGTTATAAATAATATACTCAGTTGTGGTTTTACATTGCAGAGATTTCCCCACCTTGTGGCCTGTGAGTTGGATTCTATGCTTGGCCTATGAAGCTATTTTCTCACTAGATTAAATATTGTGAAATAAAAAGAAAATATGTAAATATAATATGCCCCAAAGCAAAAAAAATTAATTTTCAACACAGATGGGTTTCAGGAGGTTTAATGCCAAAGATTTTAAAAGTCTTGTGCCAGGGGGTACTTTGTTTGTAACTGAGATAAAATATTTCCTGTATTATCCTCGCAGAATGATGAGTTTCATCCCCAAAGCAGACATTTAAAGGGTCATTTGAAATAAAGTGAAAAGCATTAAATATCTGATTCCCTTAGTCCCAACAGTACCATTAACTCTATCTGTTCTACCCCCCAAAATGGAAAAAGATGAATGATGTAGGAAAGTGGGTAAAATACTTTATGATGTATTTTTTCCCAAAGAGAAATTAATCACAAAAGGATAATCCCAAAGTTTTTATTCAATGACAACCTTATATGTAGTCAATGGGAGTTGAAACTAAATAAGCACAAGTTTAATTCCCATTCCATTTGGTGAACTGACACCAATGAAGTCTTCCACATTTAGCCAAGAAAATCTGATTATCATCACATGCATTTCTTTGCAGCATTCCTTTGTCAGTAAATAAACATTGCAGTGTATGGAGGGCTTAGGTTACCTATTAAATAATGGATCTAGTCATAGCCTTCAAAGAGCTATAGTCTATAAAAGGTAGTTGGGATGGAGATACAAAGAACTTCTGGAAACACATATTTATGCTTTTGTTCCTTCTGAACATACAACATGCACTTAATCAATGTTGAATGAAACTAAACTGAGAAAAGTTACATGAATTAAAAAACAGACTGCATAGTTCTAGGAAGATGTACACTCATATAAAAGAAAGCAGCAAATGACCTCAAATTCTTAAAATCCTGCTTAGGAATGCTTCAGGAAATTCCAAGAAATTCCAGTTCATTTTTCAAAATGTGTGGCTTGGGTTCAGACAAGTTGAGAAAGAATCATATTTGTAACCACTATACATCTCAGAATTTCTGCAAGTGTCCATTATTCTCATAAATTCACTTGGATTTGTCCCTATTTCGGTTTAAAAAAAAAAAAAAAAAAAAGCTTGCTCCAAAGAAACAATTTATTCTTGAATGTAAATCCCAAGGCATACCTCTAGTTGTGGCTTTGTCATTGGTTCAGATGATTCTCAATGTAAATATTCCTCTATAATTTAATTTGTAGTTAGACTTACACAGACAAGTTTTGGGGGAACTATTTCTTCATAAATGTTCAACATCTCCACTGTGGCAATATGGCTAATCTCGGAGACTCATTTCCAAATGAGAAAATACGAAAGAAGAGAGTTTATGGCTATACTCAAAGGCCCAAAGTACACCTGGTAAGAAGTTGCTTTGAAGGTTATATTTTCTTCTCCTTAGTAAAAGAATAATACCCTTCAGGACGAATGAAGGGGGGGGGGGACTCGGAGGGGGAGACAAACCATAACAGACTATGGGGGCGCCTGGGTGGCTCAGTCGTTAAACGTCTGCCTTCGGCTCAGGTCATGGTCCCGGGGTCCTGGGATCGAGCCCCGCATAGGGCTCCCTGCTCAGCGGGAAGCCTGCTTCTCCCTCTCCCACTCCCCCTGCTTGTGTTCCCTCTCTCGCTGTCTCTCTCTCTGTCAAATAAATAAATAAAATCTTTAAAAAAAAAAACAAAAAAAAAAACCATAACAGACTATGGACTCTGAGAAACAAACAGGGTTCTAGAGGGGAGGGGGTGGGGGGGATGGGTTAGCCTGGTGATGGGTATTAAAGAGGGCACGTACTGCATGGAGCACTGGGTGTTATACGCAAACAATGAATCATGGAACACCACATCAAAAACTAATGATGTAATGTATGGTGATTAACATAACATAATAATAATAAAAAAAAAGAATAATACCCTTCAGATTTTGAATGATCCTGACGTGCTTAAGCCCCCTTATCCTTAGTCTAAATAAAGGTTTATTATTTTGTACTACACAGTTCCCCAAAAATCTAATGTAATGATATTTAGCACTGAAATTGTTATGCATACATAATTGTTTGTAAAAACTAGATATGTTATGACAAGATATACTCATTTATTTTGGGTGGATGTAATCTCAGACATAAAAAATACTCTAAATAAAAGTTAACTCAAACAAAAAAGCTAACTTTGTATTCTCTCTATGGAAAAAATGCCATCATATCGATGAATGACAAGTAGCACTAGCAATGTAAAATTATTAAATGATAAAAACTACTTCTTATTACCAAAAGTACATTTCAAATGCTGTACAAAATGATGTGATAAGCACTGGGTGTTATATGCAACTGATGAATTATTGAACTCTACATCTGAAACTAATGATGTACTATATGTTGGTTAACTGAATTTAAATAAAAAATATTCATGTTGTGAATAAAACCTTTTATAAAATAGTATGTTTCCTTTTCACAATGGATTTGTTGCCAGAACACAGGTGTCATGTAAACTACCACTACACCTAAACCAAAATGGGAAAGGAAAACACTCATATCAACGTTGTCATCACTGGACATGTAGATTTGAGCAAGTCTATCACTACTGGTCATCTGATCTACAAATGTGGTGGGATTGACAAAAAGACTATTGTAAAATTTGAGAAGGAGACTGCTGAGATGGAAAGCGCCCCTTCAAGTATGCCTGGGTTTTAGATAAACTGAAAATTGAATGTGAACATGGTATCATCATTGATACCTCCCTGTGGAGATTTGAGAACAGCAAGTATTTTGTGACCATCATTGATGCCTCAGGACACAGAGACATTATCAAAAACATGATTACAGGCACATCTCAGGCTGACTTTGATGCCCTGATCGTTGCTGCTGGTGTTGTGAATTTGAAGCAGGTATCTCCAAGAATGGGAAGACCCATGACCATGCCCTTCTGGCTTACACACTGGGTGTGAAACAACTAATTATTGGTGTTAACAGAATGGATTCCACTGAACCACCCTACAGCTAGAAGAGATATAAGGAAATTGTTAAGGAAGTCAGCACCTACATTAAGAAAATTGGCTACAACCCTGACACAGTAGCATCTGTGCTAATTTCTGGTTGGAATGGTGACAACATGCTGGAGACAAATACTAACATGCCTTGGTTCTAGGGATGGAAAGTCACCCGTAAAGATGGCAAAGCCAGTGGAACCATGCTGCTTGAACCTCTGGATTCTATTCTGCCATCAACTTGTCCAACTGACAAGCCCTTATGTCTGCCCCTCCAGGACATCTACAGAATTGGTGATATTGGTACCGTCCCTCTGGGTTGAGTGGAGACTGGTGTTCTTAAACCCAGCATGGTGGTCCCTTTGCTCCAGTCAGTGTTACAACTGTAGTCAAGTGTGTTGAAAGGCACCATGAAGCTTGAGAGAGGCTGTTCCTGGGGACAATGTATGCTTCAATGACAAGAACCTATCTGTCAAAGATGTTCATTGTGGTAATGCAGCTGGTGACAGCAAAAATAACCCACCGATGGAAGCATCTGGCTTCACAGCTCAGGTGATTATCCTGAACCATCCAGGCCAAATCAGTGCTGGATATGTACCTGTGCTGGACTGTCACACAACTCACATTGCTTACAAGTTTGCTGAGATGAAGGAGAAGATTGATCATCATTCTGGAAAAAAGCTGGAAGATGGCCCCACGTTCTTGAAATCTGGTGATGCTGCCATCATTGATATGGTTCCTGGCAAGGTCTATGTGTGTTGAGAGCTTCTCTGACTATCCTACTCTGGGCCATTTTGCTGTTTGTGATATGAGACAGATGGTTGTTGTGGGTGTCATCAAAGCAGTGGACAAGAAGGCAGCTGGATCTGGCAAGGTCACCAAGCCTGCCCAGAAAGCTCAGAAGGCTAAATGAATATTAACCCCAATACCTGCCACTGCAGTCTTAATCAGTGGTGGAAGAATGGTCTCATAACTATTTGTGTCAAATGGTCATTAAATTTAATAGTAAAAGACTGGTTAATGGGTGCATTGCATTGTAAAATCTTCAAAAGGAAAGGAGAATGTTTGTGGACCATTTGTTTTGTGTATGTGTGTGTGTGTGTCAGTTTTAAGTTATTATTTTTTAAAATCAGTACTTTTTTAATGGAAACAACTTAACCAAAAATCTGTCACAGGATTTTGAGACCCATTAAAACAAATGTTTAATGAGAAAAATAAAAATAAAATAGAATAGAATAAAATAATACATGTTTTTATACTATCTTCAGAGAACATAATCATGGAAATTTACATTTTAAGTGACATAAGAAATAGACTGAATGCACCATAATTATATTACTCAGTTTACTGACACCAGAAATGTTTGTTTTTTTACTTAAGCTTAAGGTTCATATTTAAAATACATATAATAAAGTCTATACTGTCCAATATGGTAGCCACAAGTCACATGTCCTTTATATTTACATTCAAATTAATCAAAATGAATAAAATTTAAAATTTAGTTTCTCCATCATACTAGCTGCTTTTTTAGTGCTCAGTAGCCATATACTCATCATTACAAAAAATGTTGTCAATTCTGCTATGTATAGTAGAGATAGTGATATGAGAAATATATGTATCTTGAAAATGTTTAAGGATTTTGAGAGAATTTATATTTTTCCCAGTTGTAGACCACTTGACCTTCAGAGGAAAGGCAATTCTAATTTCTAAATTCTGACCAGTTCTATATGATTATACAATACCTCCATCAATCATTCTAATTAGAACCAGGAAATATTAAATTAAGACTTTTCTACTTCATGCACTTTTGAAAATAGCTTTCCTAATTTCATTGACCAGTTATCCACCAAACTGATGACAAGGCTGAAGAGTACAAAGAGAAGATTATTATATATAATTTTACTGATTGCTTCCATTATAATAATTATATTCTACTTAGTTTTAAATTCATTTAAAAACTTAGGGGTAAGGATGGTATATCAGTCAGGATTCTCCAAAAAAACTTAATAGGGAAATATATATATCTCATATATAAAATATATGATTTATTTCTAAGGAATTGGTTTATACAATTGTAGGAACTGGCAAGTGTGAAAACTATCAGGCAGGCCAGCTGATTAGAAACTCAAGTGAGAGTTAATTCTGCAATCGTGAGGCAGAATTTCTTTTTCTCCAGAAAACCTGTTTTTGCTTTTAAGGCCTTAAACTGATTGGGTGAGATCTATATTATCAAGGGTAATCTCCTTTAATTAAAGTCACCTGATTGTACCTATTAACCACATAGGAAAAATACCTTCACAGCAAAACCTAGATTAGTGTTTGACTAAATAACTGGGCCTAGCCAAACTGACACAAAATCAACCATTACAGATGGTAATGAGATCATATAAATGGGACTGGGGTGAGAGGGAGGTCTCTTCTCATGGCCAGAATGTGCCCAGGCTCCTGTAAGAATTCCTATTTACTACTTCAAATATGGGTGGAATACTAAACAACCCCTGTTATGATAATAATCTAGACAAGAGGCTCTCATCAATGTGATTAAATGGATAAATTTCAAGGACCTCCTTTCTTCGCACTGGTGGATTTGTGAATTATCTGCAGTTTTCTGCCTTTATCCTGAGGACTGTTTCCAGAAGAGCATGAGTTTTTTTCCTTTGTCAAAACTCAGTGAAAATATCCTGCCCTCTCTTCTCCCAACTTGACACTTTATCCTACGTCATTGACTTTCTTTTTCTCAATCTCCTTCCTTTTTCTCTATTGTTCTAACCTCAATTTATTTCAAAAACTTAAATACAGATCTAATTGATGAATAAAAATTTTAAATACTGTCTTCAAAATAAATATTTTCTATTAAAGTCTATAATTTTGGATACTTGAAACTACTTCAAATGAAGATAAAATCATGGAAAAATATTATTATAACAATTCATGCTGTATATGCCCTAAACTCAGGGCTTAAGAGTATACATTCTATATTTCTTGCTCACATTCATTTAATATTTACTTGAAGTTTTAGAATAAAGCAGGAGAGAAGCTGAAAATACTTGCACATTTTAATTTCAAAACAAACATGTATGACCCCTCCCCCAAAAGGTTTCATGCATATATGCCTCTAAACTCAAATGTGAGAATGTTAAAGAATGTACTTTGTGATAAGATCCTGCAGTAACATGGAAAATCATACATCCACAGGACTCTAGGTTATATGCTTTGAAAAACCCAAATAAGAATGTTCAAATTTACAACTTGGAACAGCAATTGCATTATAAGATAAAAGATGGATAGTGAATAAATAGAAGGTTGTAATCATTCACTGAGAAGGCCCTTGCTGACATCATAAAACATGGAGGCACAGCTTGAACAGCTTTCATATGTTGGGAGACCCCCAAGAGTGATTTGCAGCCACTTACTTCTCCATTGTTCCACTTGATATATAAAGGGTATTTTTTTAACCCTTCTAAGAGCCTCCTCTGAAGAACTTTTTTTAACTGTGAGGAATTGGGAGAAAGTTTCCTACCCCATTTCCATGAAAATTCAATTTGAAACTTTTTATGATGAGGTGATAATGTCAACTCATTCAAAAAATATTTGTCAAGGGCTCTGCTATGTGTTCGAGATATAGAGGTGAATACCATCAAGTCCTGCCCTCACTTAAAGTCAACAACTCCTCAAGGAGCCTATAGTGATTTGAGGGCAGTTGTAATTAATTTGTATCAAAGTGACACCTAGAAGGGATTGATAGCAGTTGTCTAATTTGATCCCTGCATCACTATAACTAAAACATTCCGGATAGATTTTTTAGATGAATTTTTATTTGGGAATAATTTTAGATTTATACAAAAGCTAAAAGGTTAGTATAGGGATGTGATGGTTAATTTTATATATAAACCTGACTAGGACATGGGATGCCCCGACATTTGTTCAAACATTCTAGTTATGTCTATGAGAGTGTTTTTGGATGAGATTAAGATACTAATCAGTAGACTGAATAAAACATGTTGTGCTCCCTTAGGTTGGTGAAATCCATTCAATCATTTGAAGGCCTGAATAGAACAAAAACACTGACCATCTCTTGAGTAAGAGGGAATTTCCTTCATTCTGACTGCCTGGAACTAGGACATTGTAAGGGTTTATATATATATACCTTTGGACTTGGACTGGAACTAACCCATACTACTACTATATACTCTATTATATACTACTAAACTGTGTGTGTGTGTGTGTGTGTGTGTGTGTGTGTGTATACATATGGCCTTTTGGTTCTGTTTTTCTGGAGAACCTTAATACAAGAGAGTTCCCATATATCCTCCACTCAGTTTCATTTTCCCATAGTATTATCATCATTATTATGATGCATTTGTCAAAAACAAAAATTAGAGAGGGAGCTAAGATGTTGGCATAGTAGGAGGACCCTAGGCTCATCTTGTCCCTCAAATACAAATGGATAACTATCAAATCATTCTGAATACCCAAGAAATCAATCTGAGGACTGACAGAACAAACTCCACAACTAGAGGGAGAGAAAAGGCCACACTGAGGAAGGTAGGAAGTGCAGAGACATGGTTTGGGTGAGAAAAAGATTGCAGGTGCTGTGGAAGTGAGGGAACACTGTTAACAGAAAAAGGTGTGAGAGAGAGGAGCACACAGGGGAATGCACAAAGAGAATACTTCTCCAAGGCCATTGGGAAAATGAGAGGAGCTGATTTTTGTGAGTTTTTTCAACCAGCAGAGCTTGAAGACTGAAATTTTAAAGGTTGGCAGGCTTGGCTGGGATAGATCCCTGAGGGCATTGCCCTACTGCTACTGAGAAGGCAGGCAAAAAACTCGGGAAGCAGATGGCACAATCTGAGGAAGGCCTGGGCAGATGGGGGGAGATTATTCACTCTTTGTGGAGCATGTCCCTGAGAGGTAGCGTTCACAGAGATGCCTCTCCAGGGGCCAAAGGAAACAGCAGGCATCATTTCCTGCCACCCCACCAAGCATAAATGCCAAGCTACATGTCAAGGGCAGCTCAGCCCAAACACTGGCTCTTTAGCCTGCTTGCTCCAAGTCCCATGCCCCTGCACTCTGGTGTGACTGCCCTTCTTGGTCAAACCTCCCTCATTCCCAGCACAGCGAGACCCTCCCCCAGAAGACTAGCACAGGCCCTTTCCCACACTGTGTGCCTAGAGCCTGGAGTTTTAAAAATCAGCAGGCTTGGCTGGGATAGAGGCTGGAGGGCACAACACTGCTCCTGGAGAGAAGGCAGGCAAACAAGAGGCAGAAAGTGTGAAAATGGTGATCAGAAAAATGCCTGGGATGGACAGTGGGGAGATTATTCACTCTTCTTGGAGTACTTTGCTGAGAGCAGCAAGGCTATCATTCAGAACAGAAGGAGAGATAGAGTTTCCCAAACAAAAACTAAAGGAGTTTGTGACCCCTAAACCAACCCTTCAAGAAACATTAAAGGGGACTCTTGAAGTGGAAATGAAAGACCAGAAGTGACAAGGACAAGAAAGGAACAGAGAAAATCTCCAGAAACAATAAAACAAGTAACAAAATGGCACTAAACGCATATCTATCAATAATTATTCTGAATGTAAGTGGACTAAACAGTCCAATCAAAAGACATAGTGTGTCAGAATGGATAAAAAAATAAGACCCACCTGAATGCTACTTACAAGAGACTTATTTTAGACTAAAGACACCTACAGATTGAAAGTGAGGGGATGCGTTTTGGATCAATGAGCTAAGATGGTGGAGTAACAGGAAGATCCAAGCCTTGCCTCATCCCTCGAACACAACTAGATAAATATCAAATCATTCTGAATATCCAAAAAAAATTGATCTGAAGACTGACAGAACAAATTGCACAACTAGAGGGAGAGAAGAGGCCACATTGTGAAAAGTAGGAAGTGCAGAGACATGATTTGGGGGAGAAAAGGATCCCGGGTGCTGCAGAGAGGAAGAAGCCCTGATCACAGAAAGAGGTGAAAGAGAGAGAGACAGAGAGAGAGAAGGGGAGCACACAAGGGATTGCACAAGGAAAATACTCCCAAAGCCATTGACTGGGAAAACAAGAGGGGCTGATTTTTGTGAGTTCTTACAACCAGCCAGATCTCAAAGACTAGAGTTTTAGAGATCCATGCCACAGCGGGTATGGAGCCTGGTGAGCACTGCAGTGCTCCTGTGGAGGAGGGCAGAGAACCTGGGGGAAGAAGGCACAATCTGATGATCCCCTGGGATGCACTGGGAGAGAAGGTTCCCCCTTCTTTGAGTGCATCTGGGAGAGATGGCACTGCCTCTCAGGGGACAAAAGAGCCAGAGGGTGCCATTATGTTCCCCCACCCCTCAGCATAGGCATAAAGACACCAGCTGAGGTGGCTAACCTGGACACCAGCTTTTTGCTGGTCTTTACTCCAAACACCAAGCTCCTGTGCTTTGGTCTGACTGCCTTTCTGGGACAAACCTGCACCAGTCCCAGTACAGTGAGACTCCCCCACCCAGAAGATGAGCGTGGGTCCTCACCATGCCAGATACCTAAAGTCTGGAGTTTTAAAACTCAGCTGGCCTGCCTGGGATAAACAGGTGCACTGCACTGCAAGGCAGGCAGATAGCCAGGACAGAGACAAGGTGAAGGCAGGGATCTGAGGGACACCTGGGACACATGAGGGGAGATTGTTCGGTCTTCTGTGAGGGCTTCCTGGACACTGACAGGTGTGAACTCCCCTCTCCAGGGTGAGGAAGAGGGTTGGTGTCATTTTTCTCCCCTACCCCTCAGCATAAACTAACTTCAGTAAACAGCACAGCGCCAACAGTGGTGACTCAACTCCACTAAGCCCCACCCCCCCACACTCTGCTAGTGCTGCTTTACTAGGACAAATGTGCCTGAGAACTGGAACAGTGGGCCCCTCCCCCAGAAGACAAGCAAACCCTTACACACAACACAACTACTGACCATAGAGTGCTACAAAGCTTCAACTCAAGTGGAAATAGCAATAGATCTCTGTTAACAAGCAGACCAGAGCACACCTAGTAAAAACTCACCACACAGTGGACAAGGTCAAAACACTCCCACTGCAAGTGAGGAGAAACTCTGCAGAGGACTGACCTGAGGGAAAGAGTGACCAAAACACATCAGCAGAGTGCACACAGCATATGCCAGAAATGATTCCTGAAGCACCGGGTTCTGGACAGTATATGATCTCTTTATAAAACGATTACTCTCAGGAGAAGGAAACATAACAGGCTTTCCTAAAACACAGAAGACAGTAGCTTAGACAAAATACCAAGAAGGAGGAATTCATCCCAAAAGAAAGAACAAGAAAAGGCCATGGGCCAGGGATCTAATCAAAATAAATATAAATAATATACCTGAACCAGAATTTAAAACAACAATCATAAGGATACTAGCTGGGCTTGAAGAAAGCATAGAGACACCAGGGAGTGCCTTATAGCAGAGATAAAAGACCTAAAAACTAGTCAGGCCAAAATAAAAAAGAGCTATAACCAACATGCAAAACCAACTGGATGTAATGATCATAAGGATGGAAGAAGCAAAGGAACAAATAAGTGATTAAAAAGATAAAATTATGGGGATGCCTGGGTGGCTCAGTCAGTTAAGTGTCTGCCTTCGGCTCAGGTCATGATCTCAGGGTCCTGGGATCAAGTTCCCATGTCATCTGGCTTCCTGCTCAGTGGGGAGTCTCCTCCCTCTCCCTCTGCCCCTCCACCTTTTTGTGCTCTGTTTCTCTGTTTCTCTCTCTCTCAAATAAACAAATAATTTTTTTAAAAAATAAAAACAAATAAATAAAAAGATAAAATTATGGAAAATAATGAAGCCAAAAAGAAGAAGATAAGAAAAATATTGGATCATGAATGTAGACTTAGGGAACTCAGTGAATCCATAAAGCATAATAACATTCATATCACAGGAGTCCCAGAAGAAGAGAGGGAAAAAGGGGCAGAATGTTTATTTCAGCAAATTATAGCTGAAAACTTCCCTAATCTGGGGAAGGAAACAGACATCCAAATCCAGGAGGTACAGAGAACTCCCATCAAAATCAACAAAAGCAGACCAACACCAAGACATAGTATAGTTAAATTTGCAAAATATAGAGGTAAAGAAAAAAATCCTAAAACAACAAGACAAAAAAGTCCCTAACTTACAAGGGAAGACAAATAAGGTTAGCAGCAGATATCTCCACAGAAGCTTTGCAGGACAGAAGAGAGTGGCACGATATATTCAATGTGGTAAATGAGAAAAATATGCAGCCAAGAATACTCCATCCACCAAGTCTGTCATTCAGAATAGAAATATGGATAAAGAGTTTCCCAGACAACAAACAACTAAAGGAGTTCATGACACTAAACCAGTCCTTCAAGAAATAATAAAGGGGACTCTTTGAGTGGGAAAGAAAAACCAAAAGCAACAAAGACTAGAAAGGAACAGAGAAAATCTCCAGAAACAATGACTTAAAAAGTGATACAATGGCACAAAAGTCATACCTATTAATAATCACACTGAATGCAAAGGGACTAAATGCTCCAAAAGACATAGGGTGTCAGAATGAATTAAAAAAAAAAAAAAGACCCATCTACATGCTGCTTACAAGAGACTAATTTTAGACTTAAAGACACCTGAGGATTGAAAGTGAGGAGGTGGAGAACCATCTATCATGCTAATGGACATCAAAAGAAAGCCAGAGTAGCCATCCTTATATCAAACAAACTAGATTTACCAAAGACGGTAATAATACATGAAGAAGACTGTAAAAAAAGATGAAGACAGGCAATATATCATAATAAAGGGGTCTATCCAAAAAGAAGAAATAACAATTGTAAATATTTATCCCCCAACTTGGGAGCACCCAAATATATAAATCAATTAATAATAAATATAAAGAAACTCATTGATAATAATACAATAATAGTAGGAGACTTTAACACCCTAATGACAACAATGGACAGATCATCTAAGCAGAAAATCAACAAGGTAACAATGACTTTGACACACTGGACCAGATGGACTTAACAGATATTGTCAGAACATTTTATCCTAAAGCAGCAGAATATACATTCTTTTGAGTGCATATGAAACATTTTCCAGAATAGATCACAGATACTGGGTCACAAATCAGGCTTCGACCAGTACAAAAATACTGAGATCATACCTTGCATATTTTCAGACCACAATGCTATGAAATGTGAAGTAAACCACAGGAAAAAATTTGGAAGGACCACAAATACATGGAGGTTAAAGAACATCCTACTAAAGAATGAATGGATTAACCAGGAAATTAAAGAAGAAATAAAAAATACATGGAAGCAAATGAAAATGAAAACACGACAGTCCAAAACCTTTGGGATGGAGCAAAAGTGGTCCTAGGAGGGAAGTATATTAGCAATACAGGCCTTCCTCAAGAAGCAAGAAAAATCTCAAATACACAACCTAATCTTACACCAAAAGGAGCTAGGAAAAGAAAAATTGAATCCTAAAGCCAGCACAGGAAAAGAAATAATAAAGATTAGAGCAGAAATAAATGATATAGAAACAAAAAAGGAGAATGCATCAATGAATCCAGGAGCTGATTCATTGAAAGAATTAATAAAATTGATAAATCCCTAGCCAGATTTATCAACAAAAAAACAGAGGGGCACCTGGCTCAGTCGGTTAAGAGGCTGCCTTCGGCTCAGGTCATGATCTCAGGGTCCTGGGATCAAGCCCCACGTCAGAATCCTTGCTCAGTGGGGAATCTGCTTCTCCCTCTCCTTCTGCCCCTCCCCCTGTCTGTGCACTCTCACTCTCTCCCTCTCTTTCAAATAAATAAAATCTTAAAAAGAAAAAAAGAAAAACTATATGCCAACAAATTGGACAACCTGGAAGAAATGGATAAATTCCTACAACCATATAAACTACCAAAACTGAAACAGGAAGAAATAGAAAACTTGAACTGACCAATAACCAGCAAAAAAATTAAATCAGTAATCGAAAACCTCCCAACAAACAAAAGTCCAGGGCCAGATGGCTTCCCAGGGGAATTCTATCAAACATTGAAAGAAGAGTTAATACCTATTCTTCTCAAACTATTCCAAAAATTAGAAAAGGAAGGAAAATTTCTAAATCCATCCAATGAGTCCAGCATTACCCTGATACCAAAACCAGACAAAGACTCCACTAAAAAAGAGAAGGCCAATATCCCTGATGAACATGGATGCAAAAATTTTTAATAAAATACTACCAAATTTAATCCAACAATACAATGAAAGAATGATTCAGCACAATGAACTGGGATTTATTTCTGGGTTGTAAGGGTGGTTTAATATTTGCAAATTAACCAACATCACATTCCACATTAACAAAAGAAATGATAAGAACCATATGATCATTTTAATAGATGCAGAAAAAGCACTTGACAAAATACAACATCCATTCATGATAAAAACCCTCAACAAAGTAGGGATGAGGGAACATACCTCAACATCATGAAGGCCTTATATGAAAGACCCACAGCTAATATAATTCTCAACGGGGAAAACCTGAGAGCTTTTCCTCTGTCAGGAACAAGACAGGGATGTCCACTCTCACCACTATTACTTATCATAGTACTGGAAGTCCTAGCCTCAGCAATCAGACAACAACAACAACAAATAAATAAATAAATAAAATAAAAGGCATCCAAACCAGCAAGGAAGAAGCCAAACTGAATATTTGCAGATAACATGATACTCTACATAGAAAACTCAAAGACTCCAACAAAAATTTGCTAGACCTGATACCCGAATTCAGCAAAGTCACAGGATACAAAATCAACATACAGAAATCTGTTGCATTTTTATACACCAATAATAGAGAAAGAGAAAGAGAAAGAAAGAGAAAGAGAAGAGAAATCAAGGAATTGATCCCATTTACAATTGCACCAAAATCTATGAGATACTTAGGAATAAACCTAACCAAAGAGATAAAAGATCTGTACTCAGAAAACTATAGAACACTGATGGAATAAATTGAAGGTGATACAAAGAAATGGAAAAATATTCCATGCTCATGGATTGGAAGAATAATTATCATTAAAATGTCTATACTACCCAAAGCAATGTACACATTTGATGCAATCCCCATCAAAATACCACCAGCATTTTTCACAGAGCCAGAACAAACAATCCTAAAAATTTGTATGGAAGACAAAGACCCTGATTAGCCAAAGCAATCTTGAAAAAGAAAAGCAAAGCTGGAGGCATCACAATTTCAGGCTTCCAACTATATTACAAAGCTGTAGTCATCAAGATAGTATAGTATTGACACAAAAATAGACACATAGATCAACAGAACAGAGTAGCAAACCAAGAAATGAACCCACAACTATATGGTCAACTAATATTCAACAACACAGGAAACAATATCCAATGAAAAAAAAAAGTCTCTTCAACAAATGGTATTGGGAAAACTGAACTGAAATGTGCAGAAGAATCAATCTGGACCACTTTTTTACACCATACACAAAAATACATTCAAAATGTATTAAAGACCTAAGTATGGGACAGGGAATCATTAAAATCCAAGAGGAGAACACAGGCATTATCCTCTTTGACATTAGCCATAACAACTTGTTATTAGATATGTCTCCTGAGGCAAGGGAAACAAAAGTAAAAATAAACTATCGGGACATCATCAAAATAAAAAGTTTCTGCACAGTGCAGGAAACAGTCAACAAAACTAAAAGCAACCTGCAGAATGGGAGAAGATATTTAC
This sequence comes from Phoca vitulina, assembly GCF_004348235.1. Classification (NCBI taxonomy): domain Eukaryota; kingdom Metazoa; phylum Chordata; class Mammalia; order Carnivora; family Phocidae; genus Phoca; species Phoca vitulina. The sequence goes on from NW_022589765.1 coordinate 1,623,305, forward strand.
AAATGACATATCTGATAAAGGGTTAGTATCCAAGAGCTATAAAGAACTTATCAAACTCAACACCCAAAAAACAAATGATCTAGTTAAGAATGGGCAGCAGACATGAATAGACATTTTTCCAAAGAAGACATACATCATCAGGGAAATACAAATCAAAACTATGATAAGATATCACCTCACACCTGTCAGAATGGCTAAAATTAACAACACAGGAAACAACAGGTGTTGGTAAGGATGTGGAGAAAGGGGAACCCTCTTACACTGTTGGGAATGCAAACTGGTCCAGCTCCTTTGGGAAACAGTATGGAGGTTTAGTTAATAATGATGTATCAATGATTTTAATTTTTTTTCTTCCAAGTTTTTATTTATGTTAGTTAACATACAGTGCAATATTAGTTTCAGTTTCAGGTGTAGAATTTAGTGATTCAACACTTACATACAACATCCAGTGTTCATCACAAGTGCATTCCTTAATGTCCATCACCTATTTAACCTATCCTCTTGCCCACCATCCTCTGGTATCCCTCAGTTTGCTCTCTATAATTAGAGTCTGTTTCTTTGTTTTCCTCTCTCATTTTTCTCCCTATGTTCATTTTTTTTTCTTAACTTCCACATATGAGTGAAACCATGTGGTATTTGTCTATCTCTGACTGACTTATTTCGCTTAGCATAATGCTCTCTAGCTCCATCCACATCATTGTAAATGGCAAGATTTCATTCTTTTTGATGGCTGAGTAATAATCCATTATATATATCACCTCTTCTTTATCCATTTGTCAGTCAATGGACACATGGCCTTTTTCTGTAATTTGGCTATTGTAGATACTGCTGCTATAAACATCAGGGTGCATGTATCCCTTTGAATCAACATTTTTGTATACTTTGGGTAAATACCTAGTAGGGCAATTGCTAGATCATAGGGTAATTCTCTTTTTAACTTTTGAGGAACATTTAATATGTCAGTCAGAAAAACCATGGAAACACTGAGAAATTGTCAAAGACCAGAGTAGACTAAGGAGACATGGAAACTACATACAATGTGGTATCTTAGATAAGATCCTGGAATAGAAAAAGAATTCTGGAACAGAAAAAGTACATAGAGAAAAAATTGGTAATAAGTTAATGAATTCTTTTTCTGACTGACAATTTTGCGGAGAACTGGTTATATATTTTGTAGAATGTATCCCTATTCAGATTTTCTGATTTTTTTTTCCTCATGATTAGACTAGGATTATGAATTTGGGGGAAGAATACTACAGAGGAAAAGTGCCCTTCTCATTACATCATATCAAGAGGTATATGACATCACTGGTGATATTAACCTTGACCCCTTTTTTTAGTGTTTGCCAGGTTGCCCTACTATAAAGTTAGTATTTCTTGGTTTACATATTCTTTATTCCTGTGAAATAAGTCACTGTGTCCAGTTCACACTAGCAGGAGTAAGGGGAGTAATCTCCACCTCCTGACGATGGAAGTATCCATTTATATTATTTGGGATTTTGCAAATTACATGTTAAATGTAGCCATATCCCTCAGTAGAAGAGATTTCCAGAGATTAAATATATGATGCTCAGCTATAGAGATTCAAAGTATAGAGCTTGTGATTTATCTTTGCTTACATATCATATCATGTTCATGGTAACACCTCTGGGGTTTATGGGTACTAAACTATTTAAGGCCATTTTTTTCTCCACTAAGAACTGTTTAGTGTCCCTCAGACTGGCAGAAGACAGGAAAGAAAAACAGACTGAAATTTAAATCCTCTTTGTACTTCATTTCAATTTCTGGCAATATTGGTCTCCTATTCCCAATATTTACTTGAAGTGTAGATCTCACATCCTTGACAATGAGAACTTGTAGGAAATCTCAGAAATGCTAAACACATTGTAAAGGTTATTAACAGTTTAAGCATTTAGCTCTAGCTATTTAAAAAACATGTTTTCTTTTTTTTTTTTTTGAAAAGTGTTTTTTTTGTTTGTTTTGTTTTTTGCTTTTAATTTGACAGAGAGAGACACAGCGAGAGAGGGAACACAAGCAGGGGGAGTGGGAGAGGGAGAAGCAGGCTCCCCGCGGAGCAGGGAGCCCGATGTGGGGCTCGATCCCAGGACCCTGGGATCACGACCCGAGCCGAAGGCAGACGCTTAACGACTGAGCCACCCAGGCGCCCCTAAAAAACATGTTTTCTTTAGAACAAATATTTCTCAGTTATCATCCTTGGGTTTTGTTTCTTTATAGAATCCACTATAACTCCTTGTCCAATTGCCATCACAGTTGAGCATATCTTATTATTCCCTATGTTGTATTAAGCAACTAATGTTTTCCCCTGAAATTCATCAATATGTTTATTTGAATTTTATCATTTTGTCACCACCCCAAAAATACATTTTGTCTTCTATCCGTAACTTTTGAAAAAATCAGCCACATCACTGAACACTGTTCAACAAATAATGACTATGAAGAAACCATAATTCCTACTTTAGTAATAATAAATAATACATTTCTTTGCAGTTTATAGAAGGCTTTCATATATGTTCTCTTATGTGACCATGTGATCTGCCCCCAAAATCTCAGGAGGGAGGCACAGACTAGAAATCATAATTTTAAAACACAAAACTAAGATTCATAGAAGTTAATGACTTGTTTTTACTGATCTTGAAAATTAGGGCTATAGTTAGAACACATGTGGTCTGGATATGTTTCAATCAGATTAAGTGAGTTTAGGCTTTGTACCAATATTCCAGGGGCCTAACACATCAAAATGTCATTTCTCAGTCACACAACCTCCACTTTGAGTCTGGGAGAGTCTCCAGGGCATCTAACCTGTATTTGGTCATTCAATTTTCCAGGATGCTTTGGACTTTCTTCCTCACCTCCAATATGATAAACACATGCTTCCACAATTACTATGGCAAGAAAAGAGAACGTGGAGAATCTCACATCAGACTTTAATACTTCTACCCACAAGTGGCACAGGTCACTTCTCCTCTCATTTTACTGGAAAAAGCAAGTCATATGCCTGTATCTAAATTCAAGGAGGCATGTACCCAAAGAAGATAATCAGAGATCTTGGTGAGCATTTGTATGCCCACCACAGATTACTTGCTCGGTTTTCTTCTATAAGATCATACTGCCTCATCTGAGAATGTTCATGAATAGTATCAGTAATTACCCACCAGCTAATGAAGTGCCCTTCCAGACCTATAGCCTAAACAATTTTATGATTCTAAGCCACTTTTTCAATACATATCAGCTAAGTATTCTCAAAGAGGCACTATTACCTAGTAGTCAAAAACTTGAGCTTTGAAGTCAGAACAACTTTGGTTCAAACCCAAAAAAAACTTACATCTTCAAGAGCTGGGGCAAGGTATTTTAACATCTCCAAGTAAAAGGGAGATAAAAATAGTATCTACCTCACAGATTTCTTTTGAGCATTAAGAAAGATAATGCAACAGTTCTTGGCATATAGTAAACCTTCAATCAATGTTGCAACTTTTATTATACTGTTGTCCACTGTAATTATAATGAACATAGGTTCTAGATATTCAAGGACAGTCCCAGTGTTGTCTTCTTCCCTTCCCCTTATTGCCTTTGGTGAAAGAACATTGCTACAAGTATAATCTACAATAAGATAATTTTGAAATCTTAAAAAAAACAAATTATATCTAAAAATGTTTACTTATGAATTTTAATACCCTAGACTGATATTTTGGGAAGAGTGAAAAGAATACAACAACTGCTTTACTTCCATTCTATTTAAATAAGTTCATTTGTCAGTATGCAAAAAAAATTAAAATGTTCCAATATGAATGACTCTTCATAATTCCGCTGTTTACCATATTATTCTGAGGTTTTATAGATAACATGACAGTTGATTGCTTAGTGTTTAGAGCCATGAACGACTAGTATGGAACAGTCTTACAAATTAAAAATCTAGGAACACAACTAAAACATAAGACCCTTTCAACCAGGTACAGTTTATGGTATCACTAAAGATACAGAAATACATTTTATTCACCATAAGCACTAGCATAACAAAAATTATTTTTTTAGTTTTTATTTTGAAGTGTCTAATGTTACATAACACTTAATACTGTCAATTAATGTGCTTGAAAACACTAGTTTTCCCCCAACACCAGAATTCCATAAAACTAGACATTTCCTATTTTCATTCACCTTATATAAATAACATTGTGAGTTTACAACAGTCCCAGATAAGAAACCATTTAGATAAACTCCTAATCAATATCAGGCTCATCTAACTGCTGATCAGAAAGGAGTTTCTGAACTTTTGAAGTTTAGCCATTCACAATATTAACGATTTTATGTTTTGTGTGTATACTTGAGTGAAGCATGAATTTATCCTTAAAATTACATTGAGTTAATCTGCTAACTTCTTCTGTATAAATCAACAAATATATACAAATGGAAGTGAACTATTGACCTAATGTAAAGACACAAAATTAAGACTTTATCTCCAACTCTGTGCTAGTTGATAAGCACTTACCAAAATAATATTTTCACACAAAGAAATAATATCTTTTCTAATACTTTCCTCACCCCACTATCATTTTTTATAAAGTGGTATGTTTATTATGACTGTCATTTATTAAAATTTGGCCCATCTTCTCACTTTCCAAAGTGTAAGTGAACCTTTGAAATCTGACTGAAATTGGGGCGCCTGGGTGGCTCAGCCGTTAAGCGTCTGCCTTCGGCTCAGGTCATGGTCCCAGGGTCCTGGGATCGAGCCCCGCATCGGGCTCCCTGCTCCGCGGGAGGCCTGCTTCTCCCTCTCCCACTCCCCCTGCTTGTGCTCCCTCTCTCGCTGTGTCTCTCTCTGTCAAATAAATAAATAAAATCTTAAAAAAAAAAAAAAAAGAAATCTGACTGAAATGAATTACAAATGACAAACATTGCCTTCTTTTTCAGAAAGAAGCTAGACTTCTTTTAAAATCTACTTTCCTATAGTCATCCACACAGGTATCCATTCTGAGAAATGAATTTCTCAGATTGTCTTAGTAAGGTCATGTTTCCTTGCTACATTAAGTGAATTTTGTACCATAAACAAGGGGGAAAACATCCAACTAAATTGGTAAAGTGCCACCAGACTTGCATCTAACTTTATAGTTTTATAACAGATATTTTAGACCCTCTCATTTTTCAAGGTCAATTTTAAAATACTTTATATTAAGATCTTATGTAAAAAAAACTACTTTGCATATTAGAAAATAAAAATATTACCATGGAGTGAATAACTAGTATCTTATAGGAGCATTATTCCTCTGAACATGTAGTGGGAAATATTGATCTGGACAGTATTCTGTTCATGGGCAGTAACCATGATTTATTTTTTTACACAATCTCCCCAGTACCAGACTTAGTGCTAGTGCCTAATAAATGTTGAATGGATGGATGGGTGGATGGATGGATGGATGAAAGAGTGAATGAATTAATAAGTGAATAAATGACTTCTGATCAACAGTTGAAATAGGTCACAGACTTCACTTTATGAGGTCAGAATTTATTTGCCCCAAGAAAAATTTTTTTTGTACTCTATTAAATGGCCTTTAAGATTTGAACTTGACATTATCATCAAATCAGTAGGTACATTTCAAGAAATAATACATGATTTTGACCTTTTTTATTGTAGCCACCACATCATCAGTCTGCTTGATTAACTTGTCAGCTTTCTCCTCTCCAGACGGTGAGCCAAGCCTTTTGCACTGAAAGCTTTTAAAATGGCTAAAGGATCTGTGATAAGGTCAGGATATATCAATAGAGAAAGCAGAGCAAGATTTTTTATTTTATTTTAGTTTGGTTTAGTTTTATAAGATGAAAATGACAGAAAATTGATTAGTGGATGTCTCATGACATTTCATTTATTCATGATTTTTTATGCAAGTAGGACACAGATTTTCTCAGAGTAGACTTTGAAATCAATTTAAGGTATATTTCTATTTTAAGACACCATAAACTAAAAGTTATTTATAGAACTGCAGCCTGGGCTGCATTTTCAGGAAGTATCTTATTTATTACATAAATAAAATAGTAACATACCCTGAACCAAACAGAGACAAACAACATTACATCCCCCAAGACTAGCTGTTATCAATGTCAATCAACATTTTTGATGGTCCTGTTTGACACAAAGCACAGTACTATGTATTATGAAAGGGCTAGAAAATAAGTCTTCCCTGTGCCTAAAATTGATATAATTCATATAGAGAAAAAAGCCATATGTGATTCAGCCTAAGACCACTTAAAAACATTGTTATAAAATATACAAATTTAAATACTTAGAAGAAATAATATGCAGATGACATCACAGTGAAGGAAGGATTAAGATGTTGGTTCAGATGGATCAGCTAAGTCAGTGGTATGGTCAACTTAGCTAAGTCAGTGGTTCTCAAATGGGAGAGATTCCCCCCCCAGGAAACATTCAACAATATCTGGAGCTATCTGGGGGTGGTATACTGCTGGTATACCATTAGAATTAGTGGCTAAGGACCATGAGCACTGCTAAACATCCTACAATGCACAAGATAGTCCTCCACAACAAGGAATCTGGCCCAAAATATCAGTAGTGCTGAGGTTGAGAAACCCTGAGCTAAGTTCTTGTAAGACAAATTTATGGTACTCTTGGTGTTCAACCTTCATCATCTTCCCACAATATTAGGTTACTAAGTTTGCCCTAAAGTAATCAATATTTGAATGCACACACTGCTCTAACAATTACGTGATCTAAGTCTATTTTACTACTTTAATGTAATGACACTTGACCCCATGCATCAAAATTATTTTATTTTTATTTATTTATTTTTTTAAAGATTTTATTTATTTATTTGACAGAGAGAGACAACGAGAGAGGGAACACAAGCAGGGGGAGGGGGAGTGGGAGAGGGAGAAGCAGGCTTCCTACCGAGCAGGGAGCCTGATGCGGGGCTCGATCCCAGAACCCTGGGATCAGGACCTGAGCCGAAGGCAGACGCTTAACCGATTGAGCCACCCAGGCGCCCCCACCAAAATTATTTTAGTGGTGGACCTAAACAATATTATTGTTTATTAGAGTATGAGATAAGATTATTTTATTTTTTTCTGTGGCTGTTTTAAATTTTCAAAGAGAAAAAATAGTGAATCAGCAAAGAATTAATGACAACTAGTATAACATCTTATGTTGAAGGTAAAAAAATAAAAATTGAACCATGCATAATGACCATAAAGCATATAATTAGCATTGATGATTTTGATTTTAAATGAAACCCTTTCCTCAAAGTGCTTTTGCCTGTCAGAGAGGGCAGTATACGAACATCAGACATTAGTTTATTTTCTCATTTCTCTCAGAGATTTTTTTACTACTTAGTGAGAAATATCATGATTAAGAAAAGTTCAAATGTTAGTGTAATTTTTTATAAGGTAAATATTTACTGTCAAATGTCCTTCTCACCTTCATGAATGAAAAGTACATGACCTGTGAATAAAAATATCTAAAACATTATGATCTCAGTTCTCATTGTCTTCAGCTAAGATTTAATATGTTCTTTAACTTCTGTTCTAAAAGAAATGCAACAATATCAGGAGTAGCTTAAAAATTTTAGGACTCCATTTTACATTTGGTAATCTGAGCAGATGAGACATGATTTTCAAATCAGCAAGAGGTATTAAACAATGTCTTGAGCTTTTGTTTTAGACTTGTGAATTCAGATTGGAAAACAGTTTTAGCAAACCTTTGAGTATAGCTCATATAGTAATCCCATCTCTATCTCTGGGACCTTGGTGCATCTATAATTCTCCTCAATTCCCAACATCCTTTCCTACAGTATTTCCATTCTTCCCTCCTTTACTTGGGTAGAGTTCCATAGCCAGAACTTATAAGGCCTTCTTTCCTCAGCAGATGTTCCATTTGATCATTGACAGGTAATCAAAATGACCAATCCATAGTCATCATCATCAAAGTATAATTTCTCCAAGATGCACTTGCATTTTAATATGGGCCTTTTAGAAATAAAATGCTTTACATGAAAGCAGTGACTCCAAAGCAACATTAGTTGATTACCATATTGATTGCATTTGCAGCCTAATAGATTTATTAATATGTGAAAGATGCAACTTAACTAAATGATAATTGAAACAATGAATTCATAGACCTAAGAAAGTAAAATACAAAATAATTGAGAGATGGGTGTCTCTGATAGAAAGTGACCCTGATCATGATAAATTATACACATGCATATTCAATTATTATTGAAAAGGAATCAATCCTATCTAGTATTAATATACTTTGATAGTAGAATCTAAAGTTTGTCCATTTTTTATAGATATTAATCTAAAAGATTATTCTAAAACTAATGTATTTCTTTGTTAGAGTTGTCATTTTCAGGTTATTTTGATTTAAAACAATTGAAAGAATACAGAGCTAAAAACTGTATAAGTATTCATCATAAGATAAATAGTAAAGGCACATCTACTGGTTTATTTTAATGATAATTCCAGCAAAAGTCAAGTATTACATTTTACAGATGAACAGAATATATTAAGGGGATACAGAAAGACAGAGATTCTACTAGACTAGAACTGTACATAATTTGGCTTGAAATCTATTTTCTATGGCACTTAAAAATGAGTGTTATATTCCTCTGGATTATCAGCCAAAATCCAAGAAAACATAAATAAATGGCTGAAATCCCACAGCATGAGAGGGAGGTTAAGATGCATGCTACCATGACAAACTATAAAAGCTGGGAAGGAGTAAGTCTGGATGTTACAGTTGAGAACATTAGGTGAAATGATAGATTGAAAATGATGGCTACACCAAGGGAGGAGAAAGATTTCCCAGTAGGAGTAAAATATAGAACATGATAAAATAGTATATAGGAAGAGTCATAAAATAATGAATTGCTAAGAGAAAAATATGAGAGAAAATTTAAATGTTATAATCACTTATCACTAAAATATATTTTAAAAAGAATTATAGAAACATAGCATATTAGCTTTAGAATGAAGCAGAGAAAGCATCTAACCCATCTCCATCATTTTGAAAATTAAGAGACTGAGGTCAAGAGAAATAAAAGTTGTCTAGAGTCATAAAATAAATCAGTGGTGCAAGAGTAACATTTTATAGTATAATGAAAGTATCACTTAAATGCTGCAGATAATTTGTTTATTTGAATTGGAGCCCAATCTTTCCCACACCAATTCTCCAAAGAAGCAAGAAATATTATCCCATGGGTACTTTTCTCCTACTTACTTCCTAGCAAAAGAATGTTCATTTTAGACAGCTTTTATCCATATTGGAAAATAATAATTAACATGTATTCATTGCTTACTGTGTCAGATACCGTAAATATGTTTCTTTTCTCTCATTTAATTCTAACAGCAATCCTATGAGGAAGGCACATTTAGTGTCCCCATTTTCAGATGAAAAAAGTGGAGGCTTAACAGGGTAGCAACTTGCCCAAACTCTCACAAATAAAAGTAAAATAACCAGAATTTTGAATCCAATAGCCTAACTTTGGATTCCTCTATGCTCTACTGCCTCCAAAAGGTGGAACTTGCCCCTAATACCTAGTTTGTCAAGGCCCGTAGGGTAACAAAATGAACAAGGCTAAACACCCTGAATGTTCAGTGAAGCAACAACATCCAAATTAAGTTACATGCAACAAAAGAACAGAAAGTTGCTTGGGATCTAAATAAACCTCAGTGCAACAACAACAACAAAAATCTCCAAGGATAATACCTCTTAATGGAAAGTTTTATTTGTCTGTGAGGTCCATTAATGAGGGTAGAAGCTTGGAATGAGTCAACAGAAACAGAGAGGTTGGCAATACAACAGAGAAATAATCCATAGAGCAAGATTCCTACAAAGATAAGAAAGGATGGGAGGATGGGACTCAGATTACAGGTAAAATGGTTAGCCTTGAAAAGGAAGAATGATACCTCTCCTCTAAAAGGGAAAGAGGAAAACAAGGGAGTGGATGCAGATGTAATTTCTGATTTGGTAGCAGTGATGGGGGGAGGTAATTTAATGGTATTCATTTTCTCTGTGAAATAGGCAAGAGGTAATCAACTGTAGAAAGTTGGAGGCTTAAAAAGATTGAAACAGTTTTTGAAATAGCTGTTGTACATAATGGAAGAAAGTTGACTGGAGAAATGTAGAAATATTGTCAGGTAGCCTTGAGGGCCCCTCTGAAAAAGTAAGTGACTGATGTAAATATTTTATTGTGTAATATACCATCTGTGGTGGTTAAATCTATGTCAACTTGGCTGGACTACTGTGTCCAGATATTTGGTCAAATATCATTATGGATATTTCTGAGAGAATATTTTTTAATAAAATTTACATTTAAATCAGTGGACTTTTAGTAAAGCAAATTACCCTCCATAAATTTGGATGGGCCTCATCCAATCAGCTGAAGGACTATATAGAACAAAAGGCTGACTTTCTTCTAAGCAAGGGGGAATTCTCCCGCAGATTCTTCAAACTTCATAAGCAACATTAGCTCTTTTCTGGGTCTCCAGCTTGCCAGCTTCCCCCATCAGATTTTGGGCTCACTAAGCCTCTCCAATTGTATGAGCTACTTAAAATAAATCTCTTTCTATATATTTACACATTTTATTGGTTCTGTTTCTCTGGAGAACCCTTTTTAATACATCATCTATACAGAAAATTGAATTAAGCATAAATATATAGTGAAAATATTAAAATTATCAACATACATGTTTACAGATCAAGAAAGAGAGCATTCCCAATGCTTTAAATACGTTATGTACCCCCATCCTTATCCCACTTCCTCCCAAGAACCATATTCTAAAATTGACAATAATTTATACAGTTATTTTTTCTTAATATCATGCAGCATTCCTCTATAGACTACAAAAAGGTAGATAGGCGGATTCAGCCAGACTTATGTTTAATAGGATGGTACAATATAAGGAAAGCTGGATTAAAAAAAATAATAATGTTAACAGAGTGTCACTGATGGAAGGGCCCATATAGGAAAAGAGGTAAGGTGATATGCTAGAAGGGAAAAAAAAGACTGGAAACTTATGAAATATGGGCCTAAAAGACAAGGACCACTGCTAGCTAATGATTACAAGAATGGCTTCCAGTATTCCAAAATTAGTCTTAATTTGTAGTAAATATCCCCTAACACTTAACTGACTTATAACTAATAAAACTATCTAATGAATTAACTTATTTTGATCTCCTGCTATATGTTGTGCAACCAGTTTATACTAGAAAGTTAATTGGAAAGTTACATTGCTTGATTTTAGATGTATTATGGATGATTTACTGAGCTTTCCTTCTTCCAGACAAGAATTGTTTCATGTGGCATCAAGCTTTGGGACTTTAATTATATGTGATTCTGTGTGCCAAAGCTGAACTCAAAGCAGTACATATTGACCTTGCCAACTCTCAACCCACCTCTGCAGAAGTGAAAGGGTCTTTTCAAACTCTCATCAGGCTTCTTTACTTGATAAGAAGTAATTTCTATGGCCTATTTATTTCTAAAGTTTATGGATCTACACTTAGCTATTACCACACTTAATGTTATATTCCTCAGACCTCCTCCAAATCAATTATTTTTTAAAATGATTAAGCAAGATAGGGATTTTTAGAGAATTGCCTAAAAGTTATGCAAACCATTTATTTCTCTATTCACCAAAAACATGTCCTTGGATTAAGCTAGACCATTAGGGAATAATATATTTGAATCATATTATTTAGGGCTCATATAAAATTATCTTTATTGATGTCATTGTTTTACCTTGAAGAAGCTTATAAGGAAGAATCATTTGAAATGCTTCACTATATTTACTGTAAAGCTATTCTTGAGAGCACTGTTCATATTATATAGCATCTTCCCTATAACAATGCATTGGGAAATAGTCTCATGTCTCAGTACTAGTGGCTGTATTTCTTTTATGAAACTGGCTTATTTTTATCTTCTGTTTACTGTGAATCATGTGTCTATCTTTGCATTAAATGTTAGGAAGCTCAGAAGTAAATGTTTGGCCCACTTCTAGAAACTGTAGTGACATTGGGACACTAATTCTCTGTATTTATATCACCCCTGGCTTTGTTTTATTTTTCTATGTTTATTTTTATTTTGCCCTGATTGATCTTCCTTCTTTTTTGTTTCTGCCCTTTTGTGCTTTATGAATTTTATAAGCCATCTTAAATCCTTTTAGGAATAAGAGTATAAATCAGTAATTATACTATATAAATTATGGACAATGAAGAAAACATGGATTAATGGTAAGAACAAAAGCTAAGGTCCCTTAACTGGACCTCTGTTTTCTAATATAAAAAATATGTAAGTTACACTCTTCCTATTGCTCAAGATCTCTGTGAAAAGAAAGATAGTAGATACAAAAATACTATAGCAGACTAACTCTTAAATGCAATAATGCAGAAATGGAATAACTTATTTCCTGGGATAAAGAGCTTTGCAGATTGTAGGGATGCCTGGGTGGCTCAGTTGTCATCTTTCTATATATTTCAATATAATTGATGATTTGTGCAAAAAGTTAAATAAGAATTATATCCCCCAATCACATTGAAAATAATAATAGCCATCTGAAAAAGACAATATGGCCAATATTAGTGGTTTCATCCTTAGTCTTGATGACAATCTGAAATTCAGCATTATCATTAGCTAGTTAAAAATTGTTGCCTTCTTATCTGCACAGAATGTTTTGCTACAATCTGCAAAGCTCTTTTTTTTAAGATTTTATTTATTTATTCGTCAGAGAGAGAGAGAAAGAGCACAAGCAGGGGGAGAGGCAGGCAGAGCAGGTAGAGGAAGAAACAGGTTCCCTGCTGAGCAAGGAGCCTAATGTGGGACTCTATCCCAGGACCCTGGGATCGTGACCTTAGCCAAAGACAGATGCTTAACCAACTGAGTCACCCAAGCATCCCTACAGTCTGCAAAGCTCTTTATCCCAGAAAATAAGTTACTCCATTTCTGCATCTGTAAATTAAAAAGGTTGGACTACACATTCCTATGTTTCCTTCTGGACAAAATCCATATGATTTTATAGCTTTTTTGGGTTATATAAGTCAAAAAACTATTCACAGTATGTTTTTATGTTGTCATAAAATAATAATTACTATTAACTTTATTAAACATTTATTTATAAAACTAATTACTCTAAGTTCAGTGCTCCACGTATCCTTTTGTGCCATATATTATAGCCTCCTGCTCAGTAACAAGGTCTAATCCATAATGTTACCATAAAAGATGCTAGTGAAACAGAAAACCACTGGTAGGACTAAGGAAATGTCATATTCAACACCTATGATAGGAGCCAAACAAAGAATGGATAAAACATTTCCTGGAAAATGGATACAAGTGACTGCTTTGAATGTGGCTGTGAACATCCAGGAAAAAAACATCAAAAATTCTATTTGGAAGCACTGTTAATCAAGTATACAATAATGTTAAGATATTAAAGAGATTATAGGAACAATTTATAGGTACCTACTACCATAGCTGCCATTTAAGCCATAGAGAAATAAAATTACCTGTTCAGGTAGCTTTCTTAGTGACTATGAGGAATGAGTAAAAGGGACAATTGACCAATAATGTGGTGGTTTTAAGATATGTCTACAAAATCTTTGATCCTCCTCATTTCAAGAGGCAGTGTCTAATTTCCCTCCACTTGAATATGACTTAGTGATGAGCTTCTAACAAATAAAATAAAACCCTGCATGACTTTGGAGATCATTCATAAAAAGCACTTAAATTTTCTCTATTTCTTTCTCTCTCAGTCTCTCTCTTCCCCCCCTTCTGTCCCTCCATCTCTCTCTCTCTCCCTCTCTCTTTCCCTTTCCCTCTTTCTCTCTCTCAGATCGTTCATTCTCGAGAACACCAGATGCTATGTCATGAAGACACTCACTTAGCCAGAGACAGTGTGGAACTGAGGCCTTCTGCCAGTGAGGAACTTGAGGACTCCTACCAATAGCCATGTGAATGAACTTGGAAGTAAATCCTCCAACCTCTTAATCAATCCTTCAGATGACTATAATCCTGGCTAACATCTTGGAAGACCCTGAACCAGACTCACCCAGCTAAGCTTCTCCCAAATTCCTGACTCAGAGAAACTGTGGGATAATAATTATTTGTTGTTTAAAACCACCAAGTTTGGGGTTAATTTGTTATGCAACAATACATAACTTACACAAATAAGGAACATTCAATCCTAAATATATCAAGTATATGAATTCATGGGAAAGAGGAAGGAAGAACTTGAATTAGTTGGTGAATAATGGAGAACACCTGACAAAGTAATACACCTTCATATTTCAATGGATGTAGGGTCATCTATGCAAGTAAGTTATTCAAGTATGAGAGGTTTTTAAAATATATTTTCAGTTTTCAAAATTCAATCTGTTAATATGGTTTTACTAGTGACTCTGAAGAAACTCTTCCTTATGAAAGAAGCATTGTACATATCAAATAGGGCATTTCCCCCCTATTCTTTCCTCCATTTTTAGGCACTGTGATTATTTCTAATCCCCTCTAGACTAGTAATCAATTTGAAAGCATTTGGTGTATCTTATCATTGCTAGAATCATAACCATTGATAGGAGTTTAGAAACCAAACCAAAAAAAAAAAAAAAATGCTTTTAAATATCACAGAGGCATAAAATTACCCATCTGTAAACAAACCTGAAAAAAATGCAGCTCCCAAACATATGCTACTTAAGATGCACTCCCCCATCCATTTTGATTGCCCTCATCATTTTTCAAACTGACAAATCAGAAAAGTGGAACTTTTTCTTTCCCTTCAGCTATTGTATTTATTCAAAGTGAACCATAAACAGTCTTTAAAAAGGTAAATTTAACTGACAATGTGACAGTTGGTTAATGATATAAAATACTACACCAGCCTTCACCCACCTCACTTTTAAATATCCCTGGTACTCTCATGTTGTACAGTTTTACTCCTTGATCCTTATACATACAAGGAATGTAGATAAAAATAATATTGAAAAGTTTATATTTCATTCTCATTGATTAATACACTAAATCATCAACATAACAAGATTTGCTACATAGAAATCTTTCCTATTTCCATTCAAATACACATTGAAATACTAAAGATCTTATTATGAGGCAGTTTGGTCTTTGATGAACTCAAGGAAGATAGCAAGGCTATAGTAAAATGCCAGTATGTTTATTTAACTTCACCAAAACAATGCCAGGATGAGTACTAATAATGTTAGTTGAAAATAATAGGATATCAATATGAGTTCTCAAGTTTGATTTTTTTATTAAAAGCATATTTACTTTGAATAGCACTGCAAATTATTTAAATCAACCTGCCATTTGTAAAGCTTTAAAGATGAAATGTAGTATGTGAAGTTGTCATAACAGTCCATGGAACATGGTATGGGTTCAATAGATGGTACTTACTTCTAACACTAGTACTGCTGTTGGTCTCATTTTTATTAGAAGTAGTACTAGTAGTGGCAGGAATAGTCCAGTAGCTTGATAATTGCTCCCTATAGTCCCCTTTTTTATGTGTGCATTTTTTTTTCCCAGAAGGAAACATTATATTATAGAAGGGCCAGTCATGGAAACACATTACCAAGGTGATCATTGAGTCCCTGTATTATATATAATCAAGAGAAAAAGACCAGATTTTATGCAAGACAATGAGAGACCCAAGTGAGAATAGAAAGGGAAGAAAGGTGGGGAATTCTCCCCATCTTTGGCAAAGGAAGAAAATATTTTAGCTACTAACACATGTAATAATGCTAACCCATTGTGGGCTCCACTGCTATGAGTTGCAAAAGATATTACCACTATCAAATCCACAGAAAGAAGAGAAGAGAAAGGAAGAAAAAGTAGAATAAAAATAAAAATCATTATCATCATCACCATCCAATATGGAGAAGAATACAGAAAAGAAGGAAGGGACAACTGAAGACAACTTTGGTAATGATAAAATCGTATTGACAGGAAGGATGGAGACAAAATGTAGACCTGTCCTCCAAAACTTAGTATTTTACAGTCCTAAGCATTTACCCAGTCTAATTTTTGTAAGGAGGTGACTCTGGTCCTGAACTCCTCCATAGAAGTTGAATTTATAGAAAGCATACAGATTTCCAAGAAAAGTAACTTAAGAGAGCTTGTATGTACACATTTGGGTTAAGGGATTGTAAATCCCGGGGGATCTCCAGTTCAGACAATGAATTACTCTGGATCTTCTCTTAAATCACTCAGCCTCTCTGCCCTACTATTTTACCTAGTTAATAGATCTCTTTTCTAAAAAAAAAAAAAGAGAGAGAGATCTCTTTTCTAAAGCCTAAACAATGTACATTCCTAAATCAGTCATAATAAAAACTCCTTAGAAATGCAAAATAAATTTCATTTGTTATAATTTCTTTTAAAATTAAAAGCTCTGGTTTTATCTAAGTTCAAAATGAAAGTGAGACTGAGGTGGAAGTTCCAGAGGAACTTAAAGTCCAAGAGATTTATTTTTCTCTATCCTCAGCACTTCTGAAGAGTTCACAGAAATACTAATATCTGCTTATTGAAAGTAAGAGAGTGAAAGAGTTGGGGGGTTGGATAATAAAAGAGAACTGGACTTCATATTTAGTTCCTTTAGCTATCAAAGCTCTTTCAAAACACTTTACGTGGTAATGAGTTAAATGTCAGCATCACTGAGCATAGGTAAATTGAGATACTTTTTGCACTTGGCAATAAATTACATAGGCGCTTGGAGGAGAAAACTTCCTTTACTTAAAGTGGGGGCATCTGGTAGGATGCAAAGTGCTGCTGTTGCTGTTCTTCCTATTGAACAAACATTTGTATGGCACTTAGTATTTTATCAAGTGTCTACAACAAATTTTTTAAAAGATTTTTATTTGAGAGAGTGAGAGAGAGAGAGAGCATGAGAGGGGGTAGGGTCAGAAGGAGAAGCAGACTCCCCACTCAGCAGGGAGCCCAATGTCGGACTGATCCCAGGACTCCGGGATCATGACCTGAGCCGAAGGCAGACGCTTAACCAACGGAGCCACCCAGGCGCCCAACAATTTTTATTAGTTATTGTTCACAGGCACCTAAAGAGGTAAGCCAATATAAACATCCTATTTTCCAGATGAGCATACTAGGGTACTTAAATTTTTCAAGTAGGTGTTATCTGAATCATTCATTGATAAAGAGCTTTTTAAAAGTGGTTCACCCAAATAGGTACAAGCTCCAAATAGGAGCTATTCTTACAATCACCAGGACTTTAAAATGGCATTTGTGTTCACCCAACCTAAATGTTCTCTTAAAACATAAATTGATACTTCAAACTCAAAACTTTATAAAAACCACAAAAATATAAAAAGAACAAAATCTAATAAACATATACAGTTTTCTGAGTATTAATTTAAGCATATATGCTATACACGAAAAAGCAAATACCAGACAATCCCTTTGCACTGGTCTTTGGAGTATAGGTACTTCCACATCTGTCACTATTTTGTGCCTCTACTGGACAAAAGACTGAACTAATTTCTGATGTAATAATTACAGACTTTTCATTCTCTTTCAGAAATTATTCACAGTTCAGACTTTATATTATGCAAAGATTTTAGCCAATTTCTTTAAACTGTACACTATTGAAGCTAGAATTAAAAGCTGATTCCTTGCAACAATTTTTTAAATGCTATTTTGCTGAGGTTTTCCCAGTCAACTATTTGTGCCCTTGACCTGTGGGTAACAAATATAATTCCCTCTTCCTGTTTCTATTCAGTTGCTTAATTACCTGAAAAAATCTTTTACTATTAACACCTGAATAATCATTGTTATTTGACCAAGGTATGACTACTGGGGGAAAATACACCTGCATGAGAAAGGAAACAGATAGTTGGCCTCACTGTAGTACTGCAGTCTACCAATATTGTCCTTATGAATATTTTTAGCAGAACAGGTAAGTACATGAAAAACAGATTATATATTTCTGTTCACAGAAACATAATTTTCCCCTGACATATATTTTTTTAAATTATAGGAATGTTCCAATAAGTTGATTTGACAGGGAAAGGAGAAAAAAACTTAGACCAAAGACTGGTGTTTTAAATGGAATTCTAAAATTGTGCAAGCTATTTAAAACCCCACTTCTGATGAATTATTCAACTCTTTATTTCATTAATGAAAATACTCAAAATAATAAATAATTATTACCAGATCCTTGTAAATAGTTGATGATCAAGAAGTGTTTATTGAATGACAAAATATCACCATATAATCTTGCAAAATCTCACTGGAAAATATATCATTTAGGGCACTGGATTGATATGAAATGATATATACCCTTTGGAAGTTCAAAGGTCTATAGAAAACAGAGAAAAAAAGAAACCTGCCTCATTTCTTTCATTTGAAATACCCTTGTGAATAAGGCAGCACTGTCCTCTTTAGCACATGTACTTCCATGTATTAGAAGAATTAACAATATTCTTTATTATTTTCATAAAATGATTACTTCAGCTCCTTGGATTTCCTTCAGTGCATAATGTCTCTCATGTATGCCCCTCCAACGAAGAAGGTTTGCATTTGGTTTGATTGAGTAACACCTCTATCTCACACAGCAATTTGTTAATGCTCTCTATAGTTTCACCTTGACAAAAACAACTGTAGGCTTCATTCATTTTACATCATTGTCTTGTCAGTAAAGCAATAGTTCTTCTATGCAGAAGTCACAACATGTAAGAGGAGCTAATGCCCTACCTTAATGTAGTTTAAAGTTTTTCAACAGTGTTGAATTATAAAAGCAACACAGAGACAAAAGATGATCAGAATCTTCAACACCGGATCAAAAAAATAACCTGAATAACCCCACTCTAAATCACTGTGACACAGAACCACTAGTTTGCAAAAGAAACAAACACTAAGAAGTACTCATAAGAAAGAAAGCTCCAAGATTTAACTATAGGAGTTTAGATAATATAACTAGAGACCATTTTCTTGAGAGTGGCAAGTGGTTTGAGTTTGAATTTACTTACTTTTCCCTACCTACCTGAAGTAGAAGTACTGATGAGATTAAATAGCTGTGAATTGTGTGAGACTGATGAATCACAGACCCATACCTCTGAAAAAAATAATACATTATATGTTAAAAAAAAAGAAGAAGAAGAAGAAGATAGCAGGAAGGGAAAATGAAGGGGGGGGAATCGGAGGGGGAGATGAACCATGAGAGACTATGGACTCTGAGAAACAAACTGAGGGTTCTAGAGGGGAGGGGGCTGGGGGGATGGGTTAGCCTGGTGATGGGTATTAAAGAGGGCACATACTGCATGGAACACTGGTTGTTATATGCAAACAGTGAATCATGGAACACTACATCAAAAACTAATGATGTAATGTATGGTGATTAACATAACATAATAAAATAAAATAAAATAAAAATAAATAAATAAATAGCCATAGGCCAGAAGGATACAAGGAAACAGAAGAGCATCTGGATCATCAATCCATGAACATTTGAGAGCGAATGATACTGAAAAAAAGTTCCTTCCATCTTGTGTTAGTGATCATGCTTCACCTTGTACTTATGTTTTCTCCCTCTAGTCACTAAATTCCTAGCAAACATTTGTCTTTTAGAATTATAAGGTATTTTAAATTACTGGTTGTTAAATCACAGATACTAGAATGGGGCACGAAATGAGTGAGAATTATCCTACACTAGCTGCCAAAATAAATCAATCTTCACTTGAACTTTTGACTTGGTTAAAGTTCAGGGACAGATTTTCATCGGGATTTTTCACATAATTACATAGTCAGGAGTAAAAGCATTTGACAAATTATCACATAATCCATTAGTAGCTAGTATTCTGTAAGGCAGGAAAGCCATTGTTTGTCCTCAGGATATGTACCTGTAATTGAGGCTGTGCACCATCAGTAATACAGCTCTTGCCCTTTCAGATGTGCATAGAGCATCTGCACAATTCAGTCACAATGACCAGTTTTACTAAAAAAATAAAAATAAAAAGATGAAAGAGAGAGGACAAAGAAGAAGAGGAAGAGGGGGAAGAGGGAGGAAAAGGAAAGGCAAGGAGAGAAAGAAAGAAATTATAATGGAGCACAATGTGCACCCTCATATTTCTTCTGTGGTGAACAAACCTTCAGGTAGCCTCCATGATACTTGCCTCCTGGTGTTCATGTCTTTGTACAATCCCCTCCCTCTGAGTGTAGGTGGGACTGGTGACATTCTTCTAACCAACAAAATATGTCAAAGGTAATAGGATGTCATTCCCATCATTGCATTAGGTTATATAAAATGCTCTTGCTAGCAGACTTGCTCTAGGGTCTTGTTCTCCTTTTTGGCTTTGAAGAGGAAGCTGCTGTGAGTCCTACAGCCATAAGGAAATAAATTCCGCCAACATTCTGAGAGAGCTTGGAAGCACTTTCTCAGTCCAATCCCCAGATGAAAATCCGGCCCTGGCTGACACCTTGATTACAGCTTTGCCAAGGACTCAGATAAGCTGTGCCTGTATTCCTAACCCACAAAAATTATGAGATAATAAATGTTTGGCTTTTTAAGTGATTAATTTTATGACAATTTGTTCTGCAGTATAGAAAACTAATACATCTTCTTTTGATAACATGAACATGTATCCCAAATTAACTTATCCTACTTATTTTTTTTTAACACATTAAAAGGTTTGGCAAAATATTTTGAAATTTTTGTATCCCTTCCCTAATTGAGGTGTGAACACCAAGTAGCAATAACTAAACTATTTATTTTCCTCAAAATAATACTATAAAATACACGGAAAAATAGAAAATCAGTTTTTACTACTGTCTATAAGTATCAATTCACAGTAATTAGAAGTGCTGTGTATGTAAATCATTAAATGCTAAATTTTCAGATACTCAGTTATTGTCAATATTAAGATGATTTGAATAAAATCATAAATGTAAGAGAAGTGAAAGGGACCTTAGAGATGTTTAAATCCAAGTCATTCTTTTCAGCAATGAAGTTGAAACTCAGAGAGGTAAAGTGACTGAGGTAAGTTAGCTAGTTAGTGGCAGAGCTAGAAATAAGAACCTTGGATACCTAATACTTTCCACCATTCTATCCTTATTTTAATAATTATTATATTATTAAATATATATATATAACAATATAATAATTGTTATATTAAAGGAAATGCATAACACATTCAAATGAATGTTATCCATTCAGAATACAGTAAATGTTTAATTATGCAGGTAAGAATTATAGATGCCTACTGTATTTCTGTGTTTTCTTTTTTTATTATAAGAAATGGTATGCTATTACATTCACAAAGTCATGACATCTCTTTTTCCATCACATTGTCTTTCTACATTAGTGGCAAGGCAGTTGAGGTCAATCCATTTTTGCTTTTACTGATTTAAGGCAGAGTTACATATGATTCTTGTTGAAAGACATAATATTTGAATTGTATAGTGGAATATTTCACTATATTGATTAAACACTGCAGTTTCTGTAAGTAGTTCCTAAGCTGTTGAGTCAATACTGAAACTCAATAATTCTCATACTTGCAGTTGGCTCAAAATATTTCTATATCAATCTGCCATATATTAAAGACAATCTGGTACTACATTCTATATTATGACATTTTTATTTGGGTTTTGTTAAAACAAATTTTTTTTTTCTAAAAAATGAGTTTGCTATTCATTTTATTTTCACTCTAGAGCATCATGAAATAACTAAGTCAGTAAATGCTACTTAGTCACAGTTTTCATAAATGAGACAAGCTAAGTAACATTTCAAACCATAATATTTGGATCACAAATAATCCCTCTTAATATATTCTGATGAAAAGATTTGATAGGAAAATATTACACCATCCACATTCAAACCTCAAGCTGCCACCTTATAATTCCTTTATAAATCCTTAATTCCCAATAGATGTTTCTGTATTCTCTAGTCTTGAATGTCTCCCAGGGAAGAAAATAAAAGGAAAAAGAAAGGAAGAAAGTGACAGAGGGAGAGATAACAATGCATTAAGAAAAGAGTGGTAAAGTATCACTAAAAACTGCATCCAAAATTCCACACCTAACTCCGGGTCATAATATATTTTTAAACTTTCAATACACATACACACTTTGATTTGACTCTTTTGAACAAGGAACAGAAATAAACTAAGGGAGTTTACATGGAGAATAGCATGTCTTGGCATTAATCCTTTGGTAGATACATTCCCCCACTCCTAAACAGGCCAAATTGTCCATTATTGTCTTTGTGTAGTTTGTGACAGCAAAGCACTACAGTGTATGGATGTGCCAGGCAATAAGCAGTGTAGGGCTTGGGAGCCAATTCAAAGGAATCAGATCACCCTCATGTTCTAGGACTGCTCAGAAATGGAGACCCTCTACTTTATTAAAGATTTATTTATTTATTTATTTTAGAGAGATACAGAGAGAGACAGAGAGAGAGAGAGCACGAGGTGGGAGGGCAGAGAGAAAGGGAAAGAATCTCAAGTAGATTCCCCACTGAGCCCAGAGCCTGTTGTGGGGCTGGATCTCAGGACTCTGAGATCATGACCTGAGCCGAAATCAAGAGTCAGATGCTTAACTGACTGAGCCACCCAGGCACCCCTGGAGACCCTTTATTAATGCCTTGTCATTACTTGGGAAATATATGACTGAATTCAACTGCTTCTTTTCATTTCCATCCTAGTTTCTCCAAATATACTGTAGATAATAAATACATTGTGGTGGTCCAGTGTTATAAAAGTTGTTAAACTAGTGCTTTTAAACAATATTTAAAATGACATTTTTTATTAAGTTGGCATGAACCATGTTGCTACATTGGCTTTAATACGATAATGTCTGCAGTTTACTATGCCATAAGTGCAGTTTGGCAATAGAGTGTACATGAATATTTCATCCAGCAAAGGGCATGATTCTGTAATTATAAATAGACCTGTTCCAACAGAAGTAGACAGCTGTTTATGTTTTAAAACAACTGTTCTAAAACACAAGTAGTTGGTTAAAGACTTGGGCAAAGCAGAGGTATGTGTTGTGTATGTGTGTCCACATATGCATGTGCACACAAGTGGGCACCCAGGTGTGTGTGTGTTATCTGTAGGAAGTTATTATTTTAGGAACTGGGAAAGTTGAGAAGGCAGCACTAATGTCAGCCATAGCTTTGACTTAGGCTATGTTACCTCTGTAGCACTCCATTGTATTTTTGCTTTTCTTGTGCCACTTCTATTTCAAAGAAGAGCTTGTCATTTGCTCCAAGTATAAGTCTAAACCCTAATCAATTAGTACAGAGATCACCAAAGGGATCAAGAGGTCTGTCTGTTCTGTTTTGCCACAAATAAGTTAATTAGCTAATGCTTTTTTTCTCTTTTATTTTTCAACATTATCACATGATGTATATTGGGTATCATGTCACCAAGAGGAAATGACTTATATCAAAAAGAAGTAAGAGTAAATCTTTTCCTTCTCCTTGTGTGCACTTTTAGTAAACTCTTAGTAGTCTGAAATCTTCACTGCTCAACTCACTTTATAGTAGCTGTTAAAGATTCATGCACTGCCTGCCACATTTTAGTGTTAATTTTGTATTTCTTCTCCCCATGATTGATTTGATGAAGGCAATAGTATAATGTGATTAGAACACAATGCACCAGACAATAATAATACAGCACAGCATTCACAATATTTTACCTTATGATAATCTTCCATAAGACTAAATCAATACATCTAAAGGGACTGATTCAGATCTGAGTCTAAAAGGAATCTCAGAAATATTAATACAACCTTCACATTCCAGATGTAGAAAATGAGGCCCCCCTGGGCGCCTGGGTGGCTCAGTTGGTTAAGCGACTGCCTTCGGCTCAGGTCATGATCCTGGAGTCCCGGGATCGAGTTCCGCATCGGGCTCCCTGCTCAGCGGGGAGTCTGCTTCTCCCTCTGACCTTCCCCCCTCTCATGCTCTCTCTCTATCTCATTCTCTCTCTCAAATAAATAAATGAAATCTTTAAAAAAAAAAAAAAAAGAAAATGAGGCCCTGAGTAGAAATGCAAATGGTCTATAGCCATAGAAAAAGAAACTCTTTGAACCTGTTAAAAAGTCAATAACAAGTCCAGTATAAATGAGTTTGATTTTAAATTAAAAATTGTCTAG
The DNA here is from genome assembly GCF_004348235.1 of Phoca vitulina. Taxonomy (NCBI): domain Eukaryota; kingdom Metazoa; phylum Chordata; class Mammalia; order Carnivora; family Phocidae; genus Phoca; species Phoca vitulina. Next base: position 1,647,421 of record NW_022589765.1, read on the forward strand.
GGGCACCTGGATGGCTCAGTTAGTTAAGAATCTGACCCTTGGGAGGAAGAGAAAGATGGCAGAGTAGTAGGGGACCCTATTTCAACTGGTCCCCGGAATTGAGCTGGATATCTACCAGACCACTCTGAGCACCCACGAAATCAGCCTCAGATGTAAGAAGATCTGGATCTTTACAAACAGAATATCGTGGGTGGTTGGTTTCGAGGTATGAAGCAGGGAGCCATGATTCCGCAAGCAGATACCGGAGGATAAATGGCAGCAGGAGGGAGCCTGGCTGTGGGGATCCTCACCACTGGTGAGTGACAGCCTCTGTCGCTGTCGGAGGGGACGGGGCACAGACTCGCAAACCCACACCGGCAGGGAAAGGACTTTAGGGCAGCCCGCAGGACAGAAACCTGGAGCGGCGAGGTTGTGCATGCGAACTGGGAGCGGCTGGTGGTTTTAGAAGCACAAAGGGCAGAGACATGCTCTGACCGGGAGGCAGGACTGAGAGCGCTGCAGAGGGGTGCACAATCTAGGACACTGCAGTTTATAGCAGCACAGACAGAAACGGAGACAGTGTGGCCTGGAGAGCTCACTGAAGAACAGACTGCGGTCTCTCTGCTCTGAGGCAGAGGGCTGGAAATGGTCTCTGCTGCTCTGACTCTTGGAAGAGAAGCAGAAAGCCGCCAGGGAAAGCCGCCAGAGAACAAACACCCCAAAAAACTGATTCCCACTGAGCCCATCCCCTGCCACAGGGGGACAGGGCAACTCTGCCCAAACAGGGTTGCCTAAATAACAGCACGGCAGGCCCCTCCCCCAGAAGACACGCTGAGAAAACAAGAGGCCAGCAACCCTAAGGTCCCAAGAAAACAGGTGCAACTTGCTTGGGTTCTGGTCAATAATTTGGACTCTATACATTCCCTCAAACACTCATCAACAGAATGACCAGGAGGAGGATCCCTCAAAATAGGAAAGACTCAGAGATTATGACTTATGCCCCAGATTTACAAATGGATGCAGATATAACCAAGATGTCGGAGATGGAATTCAGGCTAACAATTGTGAAGACAAGAGCTAGAATGGAGAAATCAATTAATGGCAACATAGAGTCTCTAAGGGCAGAAATGAAAGCTGAACTGGCAGAACTTAAAAATGATATCAATGAGACCCAATCTAATCTAGATAATCTAACAGCTAGGGTAAGCAAGGTAGAAGAATGAATTAGTGATCTAGGAGACCAACTGATAGAAAAGAAGGGAAAAGAGGAGGCTGGGGAAAAACAACTCAAAATCCATGAAAATAGAATCAGAGAAATAAATGACACCATGAAGCGTTCCAATGTCAGAATTATTGGAATCCCCCAGGGGGAGGAGAGAGAGAGAGGACTAGAAGATATATTTGAGCAAATCGTACCTGAGAACTTTCCTAATCTGGGGAATGAAACAAACATTCGTGTCCTAGAGGCAGAGAGGACCCGTCCCAAGATCAAGGAAAACAGGCCAACACCCCGGCATGTAAGAGTAAAACTTGCAAATCTTAGAACCAAGAAAACCATCTTAAGGGCAGTTAGGGGGAAGAGATTCCTTACGTACAGAGGGAGGAATATCAGAATAATGTCAGACCTATCCACAGAAACCTGGCAAGCCAGAAAGGCCTGGCAAGACATATTCAGGGTACTAAAGGAGAAGAACATGCAGCCAA